>NC_090449.1:849204398-849504398 GCF_031143425.1 Pleurodeles waltl
TTCTTTGTGAGGTGAAAAATATGTACCTTCCTTGAGACTGAGGTCAAGAATCATTGAATTAGGTCATGAAGAACATTTTGGTCAGACCATTATGAAGAAGAGAATATGTGCAGCATGTCAGTGGACATTCCTGGATACTCAAATTACGGATGCAGTTAAAGATTGTGTGACATGCTCAAACTGTGATACATTTTTAAATATGTGTACCTCAGCTATGAAGTCTGTTTTGTTACCAGATGGCACATGGGCCAAATACAGCTTTGCTGCTGTTCTATCTGATGCTTATAACACCATGGTTGGAAGTAGAATTTATGTCTGAGCCAAATACCAAAGTATTGCAAGAAATTTTGATGGAAGTATTTCCCAAAGAGCTAGTATATGATAATGGTGTTCTATTCTTTTAGAAACGGGGTCTTTAGTTGGCAGAGGTATACACCCTTGTCCAAGTAGGGACCAAAATCCTAGTCAGGGTAAGTCACACACAATTCAAATGATCCTGTGCCCACCCTCTGGTAGCTTGGCACTGAGCAGTCAGGTCTAACTTAGAAGGCAGTGTGTAAAGTATTTGTGCAATAAATCATGCCATAACACAGTGAAAACACCACAAAAATACACCACACAGGTTTAGAAAAATATAGAATATTTATCTGAGTAGATTAAGGTCAAAACGATCAAGATTTGATAAATACATGCTGAAATATCACTTTTGTGATGATAAGATGAGTTTTAAGCTCTTAAAATCTACAATTGTCTCTTGCAAGCACAAAGTACCTGCTTTGCATCAAAGTTACATGCACGAAGACCGCAGAGGAGGAGATGCATTGAAAAAGGTAGATGTGCGTTGGATTTCCAGGCGCATGCAGATAATGCATCAATTCTTTTCTATGCAGCAAGGGCTTTGCGTTGAATTACGGCCCGCAGGCTTGAATCTTCTTTGCGATGTGGGGTCTTTTGACGCCCAGGGACAATGCGTGGAAATCCTGGGCATGGAGGACGAAGTCATAGGTGCTGCATTGATCCGGTGGGTGATGCGTCGAATTCCTCTTGCAGGAAATCGGTCTGCGTCTTTCTGGTTTGGTGATGCGGGGATTCTTTCCCCCTTAAGCAGGCTGTGGGTTGTTTCCAGCAGGCTGTGCATCAATTTTTTGCCGCACAAGGAGTTATCTGCGGAGATGAAGTATTTTTGGACCTGAGACTTCAGGAAACAGGAGGCAAGCTCAATCCAAGCCCTTGGAGAGCACTTCTCAGCAGAGCCAGAGGCCATCAAGCCAGCAGGGCAACAACAAGGCAGCAGTCCTTTACAGCAAAGCAGTCCAGGTGAGTCCTTTGGGCAGCCAAGCAGCTTCTCTTGGCAGGTGGCAGGTTCTGCTTCAGAGCTTCTTTCCCAGGAAGTGTCTGAGGTGGTAGGGTCAGGGACCCAGTTTTTATACCCAAAAGTGCAATTGAAGTGGGGGAGACTTCGAAGAGTGGGTTTGAAGTGCACATGGTCCCCTTTCAGTACAGGTCTGACTGCCAGGGTCCAGTAGGGGGTGTGGTAGTTCTCTGGTGGGGGAAGGCCACTGCCCTTTGAAATGTGAGTGTCAGGCCCTTCAACCTTCTAGCCCAAGAAGACCCATTCAGTATGCAGATGTGTGCCTGAGCATCCTGCGTTTTGGTTGGCTGGGTGAAAATGCACAAGGGAGCGGTCAACCAGCCCAGCCCAGACATGGACTATAGACAGGCTGTAAGGTACAGAAGGATTTTAAGTGCAGAGAAATGCTCACTTTCTAGAAGTGGCATTTCTAAAATAGTAATATAAAATCCAACCTCACCAGTCAGCAGGATTTTGTATTACCGTTCTGGCCATACTAAATATGACCTGTCTGCTCCTTTCTAATCAGAATCTACCACTTAAACAGTGTAAGAGTGTAGCCCTAATGTTAGCCTATGAAAGGAGCAGGCCTCACACCAGTGGAAAACAAATTTTGGAGTTTTTCACTACCAGGACAAATAAAAACCACATGTATATGTCCTGCCTTTTAACTACACAGCACCCTGCCCTATGGGTTACCTAGGGCCTACCTTAGCGCTGACTTGTATGTAGAAAAAGGGGAGTTTAAGGCTTGGCAAGTATTTTTAAATGGCAAGTCGTAGTGGCAGTGAAACTGCAAACACAGGCCCTGCAATGGCAGGCCTGGGACATGGTTAAGGGGCTACTTATGTGGGTGGCACAACCAGTGCTGCAGGGCCACTAGTAGCATTCAATCTAAAGACCCTGGGCACATGTAGTGGACTTTTCTAGGGACTTACAAGCAGATCAAATATGCCAATAGGGTGTGAACCAATGTTAACATGTTTTAAGGAGAGAGCATATGCACTTTAGCACTAATTAGCAGTGGTAAAGTGCGCAGAGTCCAAAAGCCAGCAAAAACAGTATCAAAAAAGTGGAGGGAGGCAGGCAAAAAGTTAGGGGTGACCACCATAAGGCTGTCAGGTCTAATATATTCATATTATAAAAAGTGACATGTTTTTTCAAATAGTCAAACATCATCGTCTTATAATTGGATTGAATGACCCCTCAGGCCAATGTTTTTTTTATAAGGCATGAGTCACATGTTAAAGTATCCAGTGGGCAGTCATTAACAAGACTGAAGTATGTGAGTAAATGTTAGCAGTATTCATTGTACTGTACCTAGCCTAGTTATGTTACTGGAAAAAGTCAATTTGAAATACTGAGAGGCAGATCAGCCTCTTTTAAAATATGTCAGCTTGAATGAAAAATGGGGTTTGAAACTGGACCATGCAAGAGTAGTGGATGAGGAGATCAGACCATGTGTTGAACTGTATCAAGTATAATCAAAAATTGTATTTGATACCAAGTGCAACAGAAAAGAAAGAGTGATGCAGATACAAGTTGGGGATTGGGGGGGTCGCATTAAATATCCTTAATGTGCCTCCAAAGGATGTTTAAAGTTTGTGTACCAGTGCAAGTGGAAGCCTTGTTTGTAAAAGGAAAGGAGTTTGTGTTTGTGTCTAAAGAAAGTACACCTTCTGCTAATAACAAAGAGATAAATGATTCTGGCCAGAGTGACAATGTTGATATAATACCTGAAGGTAGAATACACTTCAGAAATAAAACCCTATAGGCGCTGATAAATATAGACTGATAAATGAAAATCATTCAGAAAAATAATTCGAGGCTACTAACCAAAATCTAATGATTACAAAAAGGAGAAAGGAGAAAAAGGAAACAAAATCTCGATAGAAAAAACTTTAATTAAATAATATAAATGTACAAATAATCGTGCAATATATAAAAAGTGAATGTATAAACCACTAGTATTCTAATTCAAGCACACCTCACTCAAACTAGACAACAATGGACAATATGATAAAATCTAACAAAATATATTTACACATATGACGACATTCATGAACTAAAACATGAAGGGTACAATGAATACAAACAATGCTCAAAGGCTGATAAATATAAATCAATGGTAATCTAATACAAAATTAGTCTGTATTTGAAAAGAGGCAAATCAAAGTGGTGTCGCTACAGCAAGGATGTATATTTATCAGTTTTTCCCTGATTGAGCTACTAGCATTTATTTAGGGAACCCCTTTATAGCTTTTCTCTCAGAGTGACAATGTTACTGGTCCAGTTACATTACATAGAAGTACACGGGTAGGAAAAAGCCCAGGCAAGTGGAGTGAATCAATCTAGTTCTTTCTCTTCTGCGGAAAGTTTTGTTAATCTAATAAATTCATTTTTCACTTTTTATGTTATTTTATTATTTATTACAATTGTATAGTCAAGTAATTATTAGTATTGTATGCGTTGTATGTTCAAATGTGTATTAGTACTTCCGTTATTATATTGTATAAATTTTTAGTAAAGGAAAGGAAATGTTGCAGTAACCAGATCTGTGTGTTCAGAATTTGTATGACATTGTATCTGGAATGTATAAGCATCAGTTGCCTGGGAGCTTTGTATTCTGGAGATATTGAGGGCTGCGGTAAATAAACCAGTTGCTTGCAAAAACATATGGCAATTAAATATTACTTTATGTTAAAAAAGATTAGAAATCCACTAAAAAAACAAAGATTAAAGTAACGTTATAGTTAAGTGAAATGTTGAGTAAGAAGGTATAATTTTAAACTCCAAAAAACACTGAAATTCACCACGTATAGTTATATTTATCTCAAGTTACTCATGCCCTAAGGTAACTACAATTCACACCCTCCCCTCTCAATGCATATTACCCCACATATTACATCATTCATGACATCTTTTATACATATACGTATTACCTACTGGTGGTCAGCGGAAAGGTAGTTATAGCTGGAATCCAGTTTTCATAGGACAAGTGTTTTTTGTTCTGCCAATGACTTTGGCGCCGTTAAGGAATCTTTATGAAATTTTCAAAAGTGATACCGCAATCGTTTCAGCTGCTGTCTTGAAAGCTTTGGGGTGATCCATCAAGCAGAGGCCGAGAAAAACAGGGGGATCCCAAAGTGCATTTTCCCCATTCATTTTGCCATAGGGTCTTTAGACATGCCTACAGCCCGAACCGCTGGATGGAATTACACATAATTTGGCAGCAAGCTAGAGCTTGGTGTGCAGCTCATGCTTTTTATTATTAGGTGTTAATCCATTCAGTGGTTATAGAATTATTAATGGTTAAAAACATAGATATCTAGAGACACGATCCAGCAGTCCCCATGCTGATACCTGATTGGCTGCCAGGAAGTGTGCCAGAAAGTGTTGCCAGCAAAAAAAATGCCATAACAAAGAAAAGGGGGGAGTGTAGGAATGCTTTAACCCACTAGCCTTGGTACTGGGGTCCTCCCAGTATTCTTCTAGGGCAAAAAAGTATTCTTAATAATTTTGCCCCCAGGAGGGCCAGGTCCTGGGGGCATTTGCAATATAATAAATAATGAGGGGGGCTCACAGGGGCCCCTGCTTAAGGCTTTCAAAAGCCCCGGGGACCACCACCTCACCCGGGCTACATAAATAAAAGTGTTGGGGGAGCGGCACAGAGCCCCATGGGTTCCCGGGCCACGCGGATGCACCGTTGGCTTCAGGGACCACCACCTCCCCAGGTCTATATAAATAAAATGGTTAGGGGGTTGCACGGACCCTCCTGGCCTTGGGGACTGCCAGCTCCCTTGAGCTAGAATGAATTTGAAAGGAGGGGGCCTGTGTGGAACCCCTGGCCCCCGGGACCACCATCTCCCTGGAGCCAATTACATTTTTTAAAGGGTGGAAGGGGGCCATGCAGCCCCCCCTTCTGGGTGATATACAGCCCCATGGTCCACCACCTCTCCAGGGCCAGCCCATGCAGATCAAAGGAGGGGGCCATGCAACCCCCCTCCTGGAGCATGATATGGCCCTGGGGACCACCAACCCCCAGGGCCAGCTCCTGCTAACTCCCGATGTGCCCACCCTCAGGAGATAGCTGTTTGCTTTTGCTTGGAGGGAGCTGTTACAGCTTCCTCCAAGCAAAAGCAAGCACTCCGCTTCCAACAAGTGGGAGCTGTTAAAATGCTCAGGCTTGCTGGAAGCAGAGATCTAATCTCTTTTGCTGCCCGCAGATATGTGGGCAGGGAAAGAGATGAAAGTATTGCTTCCCACGCAGGGACATGCATTTTCAGCATCTCCAAGCATGCAGGAGCAATGGCGTCTCCCGCAGGAGGCGAGGAGCTGGCTGGGACTGCGGGCCTTGATGTTCCCCCTGCGGTTCCCAACATTTATTTAAAAGAATAATGAATCCTGCCCTGCATATTTATATTAGATCATTAAACAGGAAAGGATTCATTCTGGCAGGATGCTCAAATCACAGAAACTAAAGTTCAACATAAACCACTTACAGATATAAACAAAGAAGGTGCCCAAGTTAAAGCTTCACTTCTGTGAACATCCTAATATCTTGCACACGGTCAAGGAAAACCAAGTGTGTTTTTTATGCATTTCCACTATGAAAAGTTATCTGTAATCTTTGATGGAAGTGTTTGCATCCCTGCTTTTTTTTTTAGCACAATAGCTCATGTAGGGCTAGATGTATCAAAGCTTTTTGCATTCGCAAACGGTGTGAATCGCAAAATTCAACAGTTTGCGAATGCAAAAATGCCTTTCAGAATGTATGAAAGGCATTCATAGTGCCATTTCAGGGAATTGCTATAATAACGATTCCCTGAAATTGCAACTCCATTTAGGGAATTGCAAATTGCGATTCCCTAAATAGGTAATCGCAAACAGGGAATACCTATTTGCGATTACCAGTGCACATGTATCATGCATTTCCTAAATGGGAATTTGGCATTTAGGAAATGCAATTGCCATGAATTTAAGTTTGGTGGTAAGAAAGTGCAATTTAAAAAAATGCATTAAAAATACATTTTTAAAAATGACATGTAGCGCACCATGCCCCTAGGGCATTTGTGCGCTTTACATGTCAACAAATATTTTTGGGGTGCATCAAAGAGGGCCTTAGGCCCTCAGCACCCTGGGATTTGCATTCGCAAATTCGGAAATGCAAAACCATTCACACCTATGGGCCTAGAGACCCATAGGGATGATTGGAGTTCCATTCCCTAATTGATTCGCTAATAGCAATTGCGATTTTTAAGAAATTGCTATTTCTGAATTTCATACATCCCATTTTGCATTTCTGAAATAGCAATTTCTTAAAATTTGCTATTTAAGAAATGCTTGATACTTCTAGCCCCTAGTGACTGCCACTACAGTATATATAGAAATTCAGTTATTATAATTAGAGCTAATTCAAGTAACTATAACTTGTGCCCTAAGGTAATTATAGTTCAGGCCCCCACCATGCACTGTTTTCTCATCAATAATTTTATTAGTTTTAATAATTTTATTGCAAGTGTTGCAATGATAATATCAATATTGGCATAGAAGATGTCATCAATGATGTAATATGTGGGGTCATTAGCTGTGGCGAGGGCATGATTTATAGTTACCATAGGGCACGAGTTATAGTTATTTGAAATAAATCTAACTATAACAGCTGAATTTCTATATAGTTTTTTTTTTTTTGGGTGTCCTCATTTGCCTTATATGCTTTGATACTGACCTCCAAGGTCTTTACGCTGTTCGACTGCCCCCAGGAAGATCCAAGTGCTCAAGTGGGAAGTTCAGGAGGTAAAGACCAAGCTTACGGGTGTAACCATCCATTGCCGCATCTTGATCCCATATGGCTTTAATCATCGGACGGTTACAATCAAGATGGTGTAGCATAATTCCGCCCTCACTCCAGCCACCTTATCGAGGGCTTAGCAGCTTTTTTCGCATGAGGTTGATTTGAGTCCATTCTGCAGATGTTGACCACAACATCCAGCCTTTGAGGGGGCTTTTGAAGATGTCCATTGCCTGCAAATCTCCCTTCTACCCAACAGTATAAAAAAAAACAGGAGACTTCTTTTATTTCCATATAAATTTCCAATCTTGGGTGACCACCCGAAAAAGACCAGTTCTGGAGTAATATCAGACTGTAGGTATAATACCTCTCTTAGCACCTCACAGACCTCGGCCCAGAAATTCTGAATGTGGGGACAAAGAACAAGCATATGGAGATCATCTGCCATAGAGAAGCTGCATTTTTCTACAATCCGTATTGCCTACATCTCTAAGTTAAGCCATCTTTTTAGGAGTGTAATAAGACCTGTGGAGGACAAAAAGATGGTTTCTTTTTAGGTACCCTGGTTTTACCACTTGGTAAAGAAGTTGTCATGACACAAGTGACATCTTCGTTCGGGAAGAGTTCACCCCACAAGAAGGCTGGGAGATCCAGATCTTGATCTAGACTCTCCAAAAGTAAACTGTAGGCCACCACTTCTTTCTTATGGGTTGGACCTTTAACCAACAGCTCCTCCAGCTCGTTTGTGTCAGTTCCCACCTCTCGCAAAGATTGGGCCCAACTTTGTAATTCATAATAGTTAAATTTTGATAGTGACCCCCACGTCTTTGCCGCAAGTTCCTACCAAGAGTGGAGTTTCCCATTCTGGAGTATCTGACCCCATTCTAGGATACCTGCCTCCTTTAGAGGGAGCAATAGGGAATCCTTGAGGCACTCAGGCATTCCAGGGGACTCCCACACAGGAGCATAGGTGCTATAGTATGACATGTTTGTTGTTTTCCTTATCGGGGCCAATAACTTTCAATCTTACTTTTTAATAGAAACTGGGGTGGCCAAATTTATACATGAATTTTGACACATCTCCTCCCACTACTTTTAACATAATCATCTTTAGCTGATTACCCCCTTTCCCAGATAACAGTTCTTTTGCATCTTTCCCTGGAAAGCGCAGATGTTTAATTGGATGTCTGGCAAAGCTATTCCTCCTTTGTTGTATTTCCTTCTCAGCTTCCTCCTTGCAATTCTAATTCCCTTAGATGCGCAGATGAATGAGTCAATTTTGGTTTGCATATTTTGTATACAGATCTCTTTGAAATGTAAAGGTACCATGTTAAAAGGAAGGTGAGTTTTGGGAGAATGGACATTGTTATCAAATTTACTCTTCCATACAAAGATAACGGGAGGTGGGAACAACTTAATATGAGCTTATTGACCTCTTTAATAATGCAGTTGAAGTTTACCTCTGCAATGTCTTCCAAGGCATTATAGAGGTTAATGCCCAAATATATATATTTTTTTCCAGGCTATGTTCCTCTTCTATATTCCATGTCATGATTTCCGTTTTAGCCATGTTAACTGCATAACCCGACACCTTCCCAAAGTCTGACGTCAGACACTCTAACCTATCCAGTGTGGAGCACAGATTGCTTGTATAAATCATAATGTCATCCGCATATAGTGATATTTTCTTTTCCCGGCTGGCATAGGCAAATGGCCTAATTAGGTGATCCTTCCTGATCTTTGAAGCTAACAGCTCAAGATAAAGATTAAATAGTAGTAGAGAAAGTGGGCAGCCCTGTCTAGTGCCCCTCATGATTTTGAAGGCTGTAGTAAGATTCGCATTTAGCAGTAGTCTTGCCTTCGGGGTGTTATAAATATCTCTCAGTACCCTGCAAAAGTTATCACCTAAATTGAGATGTACTAAAAGAGTGTATAGTTATCCCGAGTTCACCCTATCAAAGGCCTTAGTGGCGTCCAGGGTAATTACAGCCAGAGGGACTTTGTTTGCCGTTGCCAGGTCTATAGCTCCAATTAATTTGTGGGTAGCTCACACACATATACCTCCCATTTAAAAAAAACTTCTGGTCTACCCCAGTCAGTTTCCCTACCAATTTACCCAACCTTTTTGCCAAGATATTAGAAAATAACTTATAATCAGTATTCAATAATGAGATTGGTCTATATGATTCACATGTCAGGGGGTCCTTCCCTGGTTTTAATATAAGGGTGATCACTGCTTTATACCATGATTTTGGAAGGTGGGTATCTCCTCTAAGAATGCCATTAAATGGCCGAGTTAAGACCGGATTGATTAGCTCCTTCATCCCTTGATAAAACTCAATAGGAATCCTATCTGGCCCTGCCACCTTCCCCTTTTTGCCCTAGCTGACAGCCTGCAACACCTCCTCCGATGTTATCATCTCCTCCAACTCTACCTTCTCTCCCTCTGCAAGTTTTTCCATTTTCAGATCTTCAAGCCACTCAGGTCTTAATGGTGTTATTGTTGTTGGGTCTTCTGTGCATAGTGACCCCAACAAATTCACAAAGGCCTGCTGTACCTCTGAGGTCTCCCTCAAACCTTTCCCCCTGATATTGCATCTTATCTTTCTTACTTAATTTTCATATTAAGTCTGTCTTAGTTTTCCAGGCCAGGAGTTTTCCTGCACTTTCACTGTATTCGAAGTGCAATCATTTACTTGCTTCCCTTCTGTCTTGCACTCTAGCTTTCTATGACGGTGGCTAGAGAGGCCCTTTGCAATAAGATTTCATTCCACAGGGTCTCTCTCACCTCTCCTCCTGTATCTGTGGTTCCACTATTTTCCCCTCTTGGAGTGTGGAGGCTTGCTCCAGTTCCTGTATTGTCTTCCTATACTCCCTATTTGTTGGGGCTGAAATGCTAATAAAGACGCCCCTTATGGAAGCTTTATAGGAATCCCAAACCACATGAAGTGCCACTGACTTCATGTCAAATTAAAAAAACTAGCTGGTTTTAGCCTTCAAGGTTTCTGTCACCTCCTGGTCATTTAAAAGTGAATGATCTAAAGTCCACCTCCTCATTTAAGCACCGGATGTACACTTCATCTTTAAAGCCACAGCTGCGTGGTCGTACAAGTGTGCCCATATGTGCTGGATGTCTAAGATTTCTCCTTTGAGTAACCTATCTATAAGAAAGTAATCTATCCTAGAATGATGTTTATATTTCTTATTATGGTATGTGTAATCTCGAGACCGACCATAATTCTCTCGCCAAATGTCTGACAGCGCAAATTGTTTAATTCTTGATCTAATTTATGTCTGCGATTTTGGCCATCATAAGGGTCTATTTTTACTTAATTTATCGAGCGAGTTATCTAGAGCTGCATTCAAATCACCTGACATTATGATTGGGTATGGGGTGTCTAGCAATTCTCGGCACAGTTCTAGCAAGGGCTCTATATCATCCGTGTTAGGGCTATAATAGCCTACTAATGTGTAAGCGTTTTTAAAAATTATAATACTTACTATAACCCACCTGCCCTTCCCATCTGATTTATGACTCAAAATTGAGGCATTTGGCTGATTCTTGATCAAGATCAGGACCTCCCTCGAGTGAGTGCACACCATCTGTTTCACCCACCTCCGAGAATTGAAAATTACGTGAGATTTTTTGCTTGTGAGGTGTGACTCCTGGATTATTAGTATCTGATCCGTGGCATCCCTTAAATATTAAAGAATATAATGCTCCCCACCAAGTGCTCCCCTCCACCATTCCTTAGCCCGAGAGCCCCTCTCCTTGGAGAACCTAGCCCTACTCCAGTTTGGCTATGAGAAGCCATTAGTGGCTGTTGGGCCTAATTAGGTATGAAAGGCGAAGAGAAAAAATAGCGGAAATTGTATTTCTCATAATTAGGAAAAGAGCCACGAAGGACAAAGTAAAAAAATAGAGAGAAGATACCACCTTCCTAGAGATCCCTCATGTCTTGTTTCTAAGTATCGCTAATACATTGTCCACCTCTTCCCAGTCCTCCAGATTATACATTTTATTGCTCATCGTGACCTTTAAAGTAACAGGAAATTTTAACTGTGAGGTAGCCCCCAATCTTTTGAATTCTTCCAGCCTTTTACCTAGCTCCAATTGTTTTTTTTGAGGTTGTACGTGATACCTCAGACCTAACTTCAAAGGAACAGTCCCTCCCACTCAATGTTTCTAACTTTAAGGCCTTGGACAGTACCTTTTCTTTGATGGAGTAAATAAGAAAGTTCACCAGAATCCTCCAACATTTGTTATTATTCGCAAACTTCCGCAATGGGTCTTGGTGCGCTCTCTGAATGTCGTTAACCAGCGTTGCCTCCAAGCCCTCCCAGGCACCACTTTGTATTAATAGCTTGACCACTAGAGCCTTAAAAGTTTCACCTTCTTTTCCTTCTGGAACATTCATCAACCTAATGTTGTTCCTCCTTGCATTATTCTCTTGAGATTCGAGTTTGTCAAAGCTCTCTTTATTTTTTACCTTCAGTTTGTCTATCTCTTGCCTATCCTTTATGGAGGTTGCTTTTAGTTCTTCTAATTGGACTTCCAGGGCCTGAGTTCTTGTGTCAACACATCCAGCTTGTCTGCTAACCCTTCACAGACTTCCTGTATCCTTTTATGGTTGGCCTGGGATACAGCAAAACCATTGCCCACCTCTTTTGCTAAGGACTGCAGCAGTTTCTCTAGGGAACCAACCTGTGAACTCTGTGACTCATCGCCAACCATATAGGTACGCTGAGAACTACTGGACTCCTGGGAGCTCAAGACTCCATTTCCTACTCCACCTGGGGGCTCTTGATGACCGCCTGTTTTGCGGATAAACAGTTTTGAGGCTTCTGTCAGACCTGTCATAGTTAGATTTTCAATGGTTTTCCCAGGTTCAGTTTTGTTGGGCCCCTTTCCTCCTGAAACCGACAAGCATTGAAGAGCCAGCCAGTAATGAAGAGCCCATCTCCACTTGCTCCTTATTTTTACCCTACCTGACCCTCCACCGGAATGCGGAGGGGGGTGTAGCTGGGGACCCGGATAAACCTTTCTGTGCTTTTAAAAAAGGACCTGAGCCAGGGGCTAATTTTCTGCTGCTTCTTGGAAGGTGCCATGCTGTTTATTTCCTCCCCCGAAATGCTGCCTGGGATGTTGACTGGGGGTGACTCTCACTCTCTCAGGGGTGCCCTCAATCAGACTACCCTGATGGACTTGCTCACCAGCTTCTTCAGAGGACCCCTCCCGTCCTGACTGACGCATCTCTTCCCTGGTATTTTGAGGACCCATTCTCCCCCTTCCTCACAATTCACTGTACAGCTTGTCATGGGGCTCCTTTTGTATCTTCCAAGAAAACTGGGACTTGTCTCCGCTTTCCTTCCACCGTGGAGACCAGAACCTGCTGCCTCCAAGGAGATGTGAAAGTCTCCTTGCTGGTGCTACCTCTGTCTCTGCTGCCCTCACTCACCCCCTCAGCGTGGCCCTGGAAGTGAGTTTCCGGACCTTCCTCACTTCCAGGGTGGCTCTGCTCCAGCAAGCGCCATCCTCAGGGTGTGTTTCCGCCCCTGCTCCAGTGTCTCGGCTAGGGAACAGCCCGTAGCACAGCTCGCAACTTGCCTGCTGCCACAAAAAAAAACTAGGATACTTCGGTAAGGGGCAAAATCCTTTCCCCCCTCCCCCTGTAGGCTGCTGAGAGCGCAAGACCACTCCTACAACCATTCTGCTCTTCTCAGTACACGCAGCATGTCGTTTGCCCGACAGACGCTGCGATCAGCTCAACCGCTGACTGCCATGTTCTCCCATTCTCATAGGTACTCCAGGTATTCCAGAAGTACATTTCTGTGGTTTTGTGCATGTAAATTCAACTATAAAGTCCTTGTAACCTTTGTTATTTTCAGTGAATTTCTAACGTTTTTTAAATGCTAATTGCTAATTATAGCATCCTTGTAACTTTTGTTTTTTCAAAGAATATATATATATATATATATATATATATATATATATATATATATATATATATATTTTAAACAAACCGGTCTCTTCTTAACCACTCCTCCGGACCAGCAACACGGCCGCACAAGTACAAATGGCACCTTGGTCCAATTCGATACTTAAATTAATTGTATTCTTCTTTGGGTATCATTGTATAAATTTTAAAAAGTGTGAAACACATTTAAAAAGAGAAAAACGCGCTACACATTCAGCTTACGCCTTTAACTGGGCCTCTCTCTCTCTCTCTCTCTCTCGCTCTCTCTCTCTCTCTCTCTCTATATATATATATACATATATATATATATATATATATATATATATATACATATATAGGTGTGTTCTTTTATTTAGTGTGAGTGGAGATAGTGCATTCGGTCATAAATAGGGATGTGCTTAGTATCTGGTGAGTGCTTGTAGAAATAAAATCCTTGATTATGCTAGTGTGGGATGGGTTGACGGGTGTTCTTTTACTAGTGTGAATTTAATTAGTGTGTTGACTGGTGAAATCAAAAATGTGGAGGTAGCTCTGGGACAAGGTTAATTATTATTATGATGATGATGATGATTATTATTATTATTATTATTATATTTGTGGGACACTCACTGCTAAATATTTGAATTTAAGCACCTGTTATCAAGATCCTTGCCAGGGAGAGGTACTTAGAAATGTTGAAAACAGTGGTTGATTTTTATTAGGACCTGATTGCTTTTAGTAGCGGTTCCGTGAAAAATCAAGAGTTAGTCATATAATGACATTCATTGATCTATGGAGCTGGCCGCATAATATAATTTACTCAAGGAGTAGTCACTAGTCAGGGAATCATCATTCTGATCAAAGCTTGCTCGTTAGTTACTTGGTGATAATATAGACAGGGAATTGCGTAATGATTATTTGGTTGTGTATTAGTATGGCAGATTGTGGTTGAATTGTATTAAGTGTACTGCAGCATACATTGAACTACTGGATACTGAAAACTTTAATAGTGCATACGAACATAAATTACATTGCAGCTAATTACTTAAGTTAATTAGAACAATTAAAGAAAACAGACTAAAGGAAGCTTATTGTCAAGCAATTATTTGAATGAATAATTACCCTTATTAGTTCAGGCTTCAGTGTGGTGCAAACTAATTAACAAATCATTTTAGAACATAAAATATCACTCAGTTGTGGCATTAATTCGTTGATATGTGTTTTCTTGAACTCAATCATCGAAACATTGTAAAGTTAAGTATTCAGTGATTTGTACCAATGTTTTTAAAGGTCAGGGTTCTATTAACCTATTAATGAATTTAGTGGACTCATGAATCAAATGACAATTAATCAACTAGGATATCCAAACAGTGTAAAATAATCTGCCTCTAATATTCTACGAACGTTATTTCAGAGTGCTGTGAAATCTGAACATAATGCAGGTAGAAAACGACATCTCAGGAAATGTCATGCAAGCACTGTGGACGACAGTTTCTTTTTTAGGTCTTGGCTTTCAGACTATGCAAGATGCCTGGTTGTGAAAGGCCTTTTGTGAATTCATAGATGGCTTAGAACCTGTCCATTGATTACCATGGTTTGGCTTTGTTGTCTCTCTATTTTGCTTGGGTCTTATTTGATGGCTTGCTTTCATTTTATTGTGTTTGTCCCTGCCCTGGACCGCAGCCAAGTTACAATTCATTTGATTGGATAACTTGTATCCTCCTACTGCTCAAAGTTTGCAGCTTTATTTTTAATTCTGCACTTTATGAGAGTGCATGTGTTTTCTAGCTCCCTCCTTCGTGTGCTGCCCTCCCTCCATACACTGCCTCTAAGTGTGTTGCACCCCACCTCACCCAGCTTGTCTGTATAAACAAATCAACAGAAATATTTTAGCTCAGGCATTGCTGTAGAGGAGAAATTAAGGGTTGTTTTTGCTTTCTCTTCTTTATTCCACACATTGCATTAAAGCACAAGACATAGGTATATGGTGCTGTGGGAAGGGCCATCTGATACACTCACTTGCTTCTGATGCTTCTGATCCGCTTAGTATGACAGTTCTACTGAAGGCTCATAAACAAGTTGTTAGAAATGGGGTCTTTGGTTGGCAGTCAGGTTGGCAGTCAGGTTACCCCCTGTCCAAGCAAGGACACTCACTCTAGTTAGGGTAAAAGAGAATAACCCTCAGCTAACCCCCGCTCAGCCCCTTGGTAGCTTGGCACGAGCAGTAGGCTTAACTTCAGAGTGCTAGGTGTAAAGTATTTGTATCAACACACACAGTAACTTAATGAAAATACTACAAAATGACACAACACAGGTTTAGAAAAATAGAAAATATTTATCGAAACAAAACAAGACCAAAACGACAAAAATCCACATTACACAAGTCAAGTTATCATTCAAAAGCAAAAAGAGTCTTCATGTAATTTTAAACACAACGCTAACGCTGTTAGCATGAAAATGTACCTTGGGTGCATCAAAAATAACTGTGCATGGGAGAGTGTGCATCAAAAAGGGCTTGCGGTGCGTCAATTTCACTCACAAGCGAGACCTTGCGTCGTTCCTCCTTTAGTCGGGTTGGCGTGCGTTGTTTCTTTTCTCCGCAGCAGAGCGATGCGTCAATCCAATCAGCAATCTCGGGTCCGGGCAGGCCTTATGTCATTTTTACACACCCAGCGGTGTTTGCGTTAGAAATTCAGCCGCACAATGGTCTGAAAACCACGCAGGGCGGGTTGCGATCTCACCAGCCTCCGTTAGCAATGCTGCACGTCGTTTCTCTAGCTGTGGGCATCGATCTTCCAGTTGCGGATCAGGCAAGCATCCATTTTCAGCTGTGAAGCCGGTGGCGCGTCAATTTATCAGCCGAAGATCGGAGTCGTGTCGATCTTTTCCCCGCACGGCGGTCTGTGCATGGACTTCTCACTCTTGGGCTGCCAGCTTCTCTTCTCAGGGCCCCAGGAACTGGCAGAGTAGGAGTCTCTCCAGAGGCTCCAGGTGCTGGCAGATAGAAGTCTTTGCTGTCCCTGAGACTTCAAACAACAGGAGGCAAACTGTAAATCAAGCCCTTGAAGATTTTCACAAGAAGGAAGGCTACACAAAGTCCAGTCTTTGTCCCCTAGAACAGGCAGAAGCAGCAACTGCAGGATAGCACCACAAAGCACAGTCACAGGCAGAGCAGGTCTTCTTCCTAAGCTCTTCAGCTCTTCTCCAGGCAGAAGTTCCTCTTGGTTTCCAGAAGTGTTCTAAAGTCTGTGGTTTTGGGTGCCCTTCTTATACCCATTTTGCCTTTGGAAGTAGGCCTACTTCAAAGGAAGGTCTTTCTTGTTTGTGAAATCCTGCCTTGCCCAGGCCCCAGACACACACCAGGGGGTTGGAGACTGCATTGTGTGAGGGCAGGTACAGCCCTTTCAGGTGTGAGTGACCACTCCTCCCCTCCCTCCTAGCACAGATGGCTCATCAGGAAATGCAGACTACACCCCAGCTCCCTTTGTGTCACTGTCTAGTGAGAGGTGCAACCATCCCAACTGTCAAACTGACCCAGACAGGGAATCCACAAACAGGCAGAGTCACAGAAATGGTTTAAGCAAGAAAATGCTCACTTTCTAAAAGTGGCATTTCAAACACACAATCTTAAAATCAACTTCACTAAAAGATGTATTTTTAAATTGTGAGCTCAGAGACCCCAAACTCCACATGTCTGTCCACTCCTAACGGGAATTTACACTTTTATCATATTTAAATGTAACCCCCATGTTAACCTATGAGCGGGACAGGCCTTGCAACAGTGAAAAACGAATTTAGCAGGATTTCACTGTCAGGACATATAAAACACATTACTATATGTCCTACCTTAACCATACACTGTACCCTGCCCTTGGGGCTACCTAGGGCCTACCTTAGGGGTGTCTTACATGTAAGAAAAGGGGACGTTTAGGCCTGGCAAGTGGGTACACTTGCTAAGTCGAATTTACAGTTTAAAACTGCACACACAGTTGCTGCAATCGCAGGTCTGAGACATGATTACAGGACTACTTATGTGGGTGGCACAACCAGTGCTGCAGGCCCGTTAGTAGCATTTGACTTACAGGCTCTGGGCACCTCTAGTGCACTGTGCTAGGAACTTACTAGTAAATCAAATATGCCAATCATGGATGAACCAATTACATACACATTTTGTATAGGAGCACTTGCAATTTAGCACTGGTTATCAGTGGTAAAATGCCTAGAGTAACACAAACATCAAAATCAGAGTCTAGCACACATTAACAACCTGGGAAACAGAGGCAAAAAGTTAAGGGAGACCACGTCCATGGATGAAAAGTCTAACACAAGTTGTCTGGACTAGTACAGAATACCAAATGACAGAGCCCTGTGGAAAGTAAATTAGGCTCTGACAAGCATCTCCTTCTACATTTTGATACTACCATATCCATTTTAAATTCTGTTCAGATTTTCTAGAATGAAGAGTATTAGAAGCATAAACCATGGCATTTATAAGGATGGAATACATTTAATTCAATGTACATTTTTGAAACACTGTAAGATATGCATTCTTAGCTTTTCTTCCTATAATTTGAAATGTTTTGTCTTTTGCTCTTTTTAAACAGGGGCTGTCTTTAGAACGCTGTGATTGGTGAACCTCAGCTGGTATTGACCTCAGTGGGTGCTGTGTTTGGAAATAATATAAATAACTTATGGTCTAAAAGCACCTGCTTCAGAGTTCCTTGTGTGTCCAGTAATTTTCAGGCAACAATAAAAATTGCAAGATAACTCTGGTGATTATTGTTCCTGCTGAAGAGAGATCAGAGTTCTGTCTAGTTTTGATTCATCATAAAGTAGCACAGACTGTTAATGTGTCTGCTTCAGAGAGCATGCTGTGCAGATCACAGAACTATAATTTATATTGATAGCTCAGTGGGTTTCTGCTTTTGTCAGAGAGATCCTTTTGTTGCTTGCAGTACATAAGTTATAAACTGCCATCAAAGGGGTGCATGTGAACTGCATGGTATAGTTTGGAACATTGTTTTTTCTCCCGTCTTTCTTTATCCTAATGTTGCTGAAAAGGCTTTTTGGGTAAAAACACATTCCTATTAGTAAAATCAACCCAACCACTGTGGTAGGTTTTAAATCCATAGTTTCTGCTACACAAAACCAAGCACTCTTAACAAATACAGATTACTAGTATGAATGAAGCGTGATTCCTGCACCTTGTTAGCCTGATTGTGTAATGTTACATTTCCTACAGACTGATTTACACATGTATGATTCATTGTCCCTGTATAATGTGTGATGTAAAACACTATGACACCCTACACTAGTATGAGTGGTACAATAAAACAAATGAAATGCATGTGAGAGAGGAACTGTGGAGCGGTATGGGTCACTGTTGGAGTGTGTTAGTGAGGGAATCCAAGGAGAAGCAAGTCATGGGGGAGCGTTGAAAAAGATTGTCGCACTGGATGTGACCAGCTTTAAAGTTGGTACGTATTAAACAATACTTTACAAACACTGACAAAGCCAACAGCTCCACACTTGCATTAGTAGGTGATACCTATTGGCTTTGCCAATGCATATTTTCATTCTTATTAGCATTTTTGGTGAAGTGATGAACCATCTTTTGCTCTCTACCCACATATAACATTAAAGTATTTTGTTGGATTTCTTTTTCTACTGAGTGAGTGAAATGGAGGTAGAGTTTAAGCAGGTGCTTCTTAGAGACCCCTTAGGTGGTCAGAAGTAGAGAGGAAGAATCCTCAATCTATGTCCTGTTATAGGTGGAACCCTTAGCGTGCTTTGCACAGGAAATGTTTTGCATTTAATTCTTTAACAACGTTTTGATTAAAACATATTATGTTTGTTTGCTATCGTTTGCTGTAAAACATAAACACAGAAATGGAGGACATAACACTTTTAAATTATTTGTACGATCTAACTCATAATTGGCTCAGGAAATTCCTGCTTTCATATTAATATCTTCTCAACATCCTAGGATCAACTCTAGATGTCAAATTACACCTAGAATATCACTGTAGCCAATTTGCAGAATACATGCTAATTTCTAGTTTTCTCTCCAGTGTTTAAGGGCTGAAGTCCACATATAAGGTTCATAGTGCAATTTCAGAAGTAATAACTATCACTAATGACATTGGGCCCTATTACGAGTTTGGCAGATGGGAACACCCGTCTGCCAAACTCTGACGGGGTGGTCAATGCCATTCTAGCGACCTCCCCGCCAGCCACATTAAGACTTTCCCGCTGGGCTGACCGGTGGAAAAACAAGGGAAAGTGGTGGCAGCCTTGTCACCATGCAGCAAATAAATAATAAATTAGTCTAAAATATAGTTCAATGTACAATGTAGTATTTTATTGACTGGAGTAAAAGCAACTTTTCAATTGTGAGAAATGCTCATTTTTGTTTGGTCTCTCCATTTATGGCTGCATTTTATTACTGGCTTTTAGACTCTGCACACTGCTGCCCAGTGTCCAGTATATGCACTGTGACCCATAAAACATATAAAAATTGGTTAATTCCTCATCTGCTTATTTAACTTTTATATAAGGCCATAGTATATGGCATGTGTGGACTGCAGAAATTGATTTCTGGCCTTGTGTTTTTGCATGACAGCTGCAGTATGCAACCAGCAGTGCTTCCTGCTAAAATAACCCTTTTTGACAGGTAACAAACACACTGTTAATATTAGTAAGTCAGCTTTATGTAAGCCTTGGAGCCCATAAACTATGGTGGGTGGTATTTAAAAGTGGAAAAATGTAGATAATTATTGTTGCCATACTCGTACATTGGTAAGGTCCTAAAAGCTATTTTCAGTGTGGCAGGCATAAGCCATTTTATGTAGAAAACCAGACAATAGATTAAAATTCTAATACTAATATTGCTATCTCAGGAATGGAACAATCTAAAAAAAAAAAAATTTAAACCACTATCTTCAATAGGTATTAAAAATCTAATTCAGTAGGGGAGTTAGATTTTAGGAAACGTAACCTTTTGAATGTTCCCTTTACCTGTCTGCATTTTCGGAAGGCTAATTAGCATACTCCTTTGCCAGCTCTGAGCATGTGTTCAAGCCTGGGGAATAGGTGTGAAATGCCTCCAGAGAACAAACAATAGGCTGACCTGAATGGGCAGTAAGGACTCCTATGCATACCACAGAATATTCAGAATGGGGACTGTGGGCAATGATACCTCACTGTCAAATACTGCTTGACAGGTTTGTTGAGCTATGTCTAACACTTGAGACACACTTGAAAGGGAGAGAACAGGATGCCAAGACAATTCTTGTGAAGTTCCTGTCTGGTTGATGAAAGACCTGCTGTTGTCCTTCCAGAATTTGTTGTATGCACAGTGCCTACCTCAAACTGGATTTTAAAGTTAGATGTGAGTGAACCCTGCCGATTCTTCTATGACACTCCCATACAACCCCCCGGCCCTCAGAGCTCACGTTTAGTTGGATTTTCACTATCTTGAATATGCCCTAGCACATGGCATTTTGAGCCTGTTTGCAGTAAGGCAAACAAGAGGTATGTAGGTAGACCAGGCACTGGATACAATGACTCTACTGGTCAGAGAGAGAGTAAATGTCTCTTAGGGTGTCCTGCACCAATGGCTTGAAAAGAAGAACCCTCGCCCAGTCCTCCTCAGATCACTACTAGATGTGTGGAAGCATACCAAACGGGCTGAACCTGCTACACATGGCATCTTTGATTTGTGAGAAGGATCTGAGATAGTTTAGCCCACTTCCACCTGAAATCCAAAGACAGAGATATCTCCAAGAATCATGTCTGGTCCTTTTGGTGGCTCCAGGAACATAAATATGCAGAAGATGGCATTCTTCTGAAGGAACCCCAGCTGACATTTTGCAACTGAATGCAGATTATACTTTCCTGTTGCTCTCTGACTGACTCCCTGAGAAACTCTAAGTGTTCCTTCTGAGTTCCTGGGGACCTTAGATGTGTACTCCTAAGGTTATTAGGGCACCAAAAGAAGTTTCAGTATTTTCTTCAGAACTTCTTGCTCCAGAGCTTCAAGGGGACTGATCATGAAAACAATCTGGCCAGCAACTCCACAGCATCAATTAATTTTCAGGTTTATCCCACATGGATAAGCGTTTTTCAAACTGGAACTTAGGAGCTTTTTCAAACTCCCCTACTTCCAGGCCCTGGCAAGTCCAGTCTGTTTGGTGTATCTGAGCTGCAATCCATCATGGTGGGCCTCAGTTTGTGCTTAGGTCTGGGTCTACTGCACCTATTGACTACTTGTGATATCTTAAGAAGTCCTTCCAGATGAAATAAAGATGTTGAAAAGCACGTAGTTCACAAAGAGGTTTTATTCCAATAAACAGGAGGTCCCATCCAGCCAAGATCCAACTGCCAGCTCCACTCCTCAGCTCTCTCACAACAGCATGACATCACAAGATTCTAATCCCACTCCTAGGAGTTCCACATTCCTAAGCATACTACACACCTCCCCCCTTTAACCAACAACAAAACAAAGAGGTTAAAAGGAAAGCAACAACCACAATGGAAAATTTAAAAAAACAAAATGAAAAAAACAGAACTAATTGAACATTTTACATTTGAGAACCACCACTCTATTGAGATTCCACATCTTAGAGTCTTCTGTTCTTACAGCATTCTTAAATAACTTCACCACCCTTACGGGCTTAGATTTATGTGTACCTCTGCCTTTGTTGACCGGGCCACGAATAAGTACCCAATCTCCTACTTTAACATTGGTTACTCGTGCTGATTTCTTTGAATTGAAATATCTCTTTCTAGCTTCTACTTTCTTCCGTTCACACTCTCTCCAGTTGTCATCTGACACAATCATTCCTGACCTCGACTCCATGTCGTTCACCCAACTGGGAGCTACTAAGGTATTTGGGTGTCTGGCTCGAAGTAATTCAAAAGGCGTTTTTCCCGTGGTGGAGTGCGGGGTAACCCTGTATGCCTCAATCCTTTTGATTACTTCTTTTTTCCAATCCATACCATTGTCTTTGGCTAACACAATAGTTTCTTTCAACACCCTGTTGAAACGCTCTACCATGCCATCGGTTTCTGGATGGTAAAGAGCACATTTCTTGTGTCGTATGGCACAGTCCGCTAAAAACCGTTCCATTTCTTTTGACACCAACTGTACACCATTATCGGTGAGGATGAATTTTGGAAACCCTTCTCTCCCAAACACCTCCTTCAGAAACTCAATTACATGCCTCGTCTCAATACCTCTGGTAAATTTGATCTCTGGCCACCTTGAAAAAACATCTATCAGCACGAGGAGATAAACGTCTACACCCCCACCACGAATGGGCCCCAGAATGTCTAACGCACCCTCTTCCCAGGGTTGGGAGGGGCGTTCCCTAATTTCCATGGGTTGAGCCTCGGGTTTGACTGTTTTCTCACTCATTACACACTGCAAACACTCCCTAATAGTTCTCTCCACCTGCCTGTCCATTCCTGGCCACCAATATGTCAATCGCAAACGCCCTTTGGTTTTGGAAATTCCTTGATGACCCGAGTGGGCAAGGGAAATAAGCGTGTGTTAGGAGGAACTAACCTTGTGCCCCTAAACAGTAGGCCGTCTTTATTTGATAACTCCCCCTTAACATGCCAAAACTTCTGTGTCTCTACACTCCCAAAATTCTTGTTTCGCCAATCTTTCTCTAGCAAGGAAAGCACTTCTACTACTGTACTATCCAAAGAGCATTCTCTCCTCCATCTCTCTTCTGTCACCACATTGTCACTGTCATCAAAACTACTCCCTCCTATTTCACACACTTTTTCACCGTCTGAATCATCATCGCTTCCCTGACAATTACCTGTCGACTGCACTAACCTTGATAATGTGTCAGCAACCATGTTCTGCACTCCAGGAATGTATTTCACTTCAAAGTCAAAATCCTGTAACGATATCACCCACTTTGTGATCCTGCTTGATATCGCATCAACCCCTTTTCTCTTATATATTTCACAAAGTGGTTTATGATCAGTCCTGACTTCAAATTTGCTGCCCCACAGTAAGTTTTTAAGTTTCTTCACGGCCCAATGCACTGCCAATGCTTCTTTCTCTATAACCGAGTAATTCAGCTCAGCATTTTTCAAAGCTCGTGACAAAAACAAAACCACTTCCTCACTCTTATGATTACCTTGTTGAAGCACAGCCCCAAGACCTTTCGCACTGGTGTCAGTAATTAGAACTGAAGGGAGATTAGGGTTGAAATTTTTAAGCTTGGGAGCATAAGCTAACTTCTCCTTGATGTTTCTGAATTCTCTCTCACACTCATCACACCACACAAATTCCACACCTTTTCGTAACAACCTCCTCATATTCACACAAATGTCTGCAAAATTTTTGATAAACTTCCCATAGTACTCCGCCATTCCAATAAACTTCATCAACTCTTCCTTATTTGAAGGAGACTGTAAATTCTTAATGGTGTCTACTAGTTCTCTCTTTGGTGATATACCTTCTCCCGTGACCATGTGACCTAAATATTCAATGGAGTCCCTCTGGAATTTGCACTTCTCCATCTTTATGGTTAGGCCACACTCTCCCAGCCTCATCAAAACTCTACACACTCTCTCTTCATGTTCAGCATCATCTTTGCCAAAAACCAAAAACCAAAACATCATCTTGATATATTCTTACACCCTCAAATCCCTTCAAAACTCTTTCCAACATTCTTTGAAAGACTGATGCTGCAGAAATTAGGCCGAATGGCAACCTAGTGTATCTGAATGTTCCAAAAGGCGTTACAAATGCAGTAAGATTCTTAGATTCTTCAGTTAGTCTGATTTGATGATACGCCGATGTTAAGTCTATGGTGGAGAAAACCTTTGCTCCTTGTAACAACATCAACATATCTGAAATGTTCGGCAGGGGATATCTATCCACTATCACGTTTTTGTTTAGTTCTCTTAAGTCCACACACAAGCGTAGACTGCCATTTGCCTTCCTGGCTGCAACGACTGGTGCCAACCATTCAGTCCCTTCAATCTCCTCAATAATTCCTTCTTTCTGAAGTCTTTCCAGTACTACCTTCATTTCTTCTCGCAAGGCCACTGGTACACCACGAACTTTACTACACACCGGCTTAGCTCCCTCCTTGAGTTGTATATGATGAGAATAGTTCCGAAGACACCCTAATTTGTTTTGAAACACGAGAGGAACCTTCACTTTTAGTTTCTCCACAAAGCCACAGTCTTTTTTAATTTGCTGGCCACTAGATTCATCATGTTCCTTAATCTCATTTATCTCATTTTGATCTTTGATCTTCACAGGAGGAACACTATTAGGATCAAGTATCACTCCAAGTTCTTTCTGATGAAACCAACTCAGGATACTATCCCCTTCTTTTTGAAACATATTTCTTTGCATTGATGAACTTGTGTTTGAACTGCAGTAAACCTCTAAAGTACCCATACAGTTTGATAGGTTTTCCACCATAAGCACGGGGAATAATATCAGGTTTGTATAACTTGACTTTGTTTAAGAGTTTTCCTACGTAGAACTCTTTCGATATGATAGTAATCTTTGCTCCAGAGTCAAAAAGAACCTTAGTTCTTTCACCATCTACCAAGATTTCATCGATGGGTCCTCGCCTTTCATTGCCGACTTGTAGAATAATTTGGCCGCACTCAAAATCATCTCCATCCACGCTATTTGAGTCATCATTAACTTCATGGATACCTCCTTTCCTACTTTTGGTTCTGCAAATGCTTGCAAAATGGCCTTTCTTTTTGCATATGTTGCATGTTACTCTAATGGCAGGGCAACTCTTATCATTCGCCATGTGGCCCTGTTTGCCACAACGAAAACATTTCCCTTGAAAGCTTTTCTGTTCCTTCCTATAACTTTGTTTTAGAGTGTTATCCTGTTTGTCTCCATGACTCTTGATGAGATGTACAGAATCACATTTGTTCTCCTCTTTCTTGATAGCCTCAACACATTTGAGAGAATGCTCAATCTTCTTTGCCAGTACTACAACTTCATCTATTGTCGGATCATCCTTTTGCCAGATTTCCTCTCTGACCTTCTCTATGTTGCAGCCCATCATAAACTGATCCCTGATTCTCTCATCCAGAAGAGGCCCAAATTTGCACGATGATGTGAGTTTCCTAAGAGCTGTAACATAGCTCTCCACAGTTTCACACTCTTCTTGGTTTCTCCTGCCAAAGTGGTATCTCTCGAGTATGGTGCTAACCTTTGGGAGATAATGTCTATCCAACTTCTCTATGCACGTCTCATACTCATTTAGGTTCTCGTCAAATATGTCTGGAAGATTGTCAAAAACTTGCTGACCCTCTGACCCTAGACAATGTAATAATGATGCAGTTTTCCTTTCAACGCTAAGAGATGCACCGCATACCTTTGCGTACCTCTCAAAAACTTTCTTCCACTTTTGCCATTTTATGGGAGGTTCTCCTGGCAAAGCCAAAAAAAACGAGGGCGCAGTAACATTCTGCATAATCACGTGTTGCAAACCACAAACTCTTGTCTCTGAATCCTTTACACACACAGTATGTTTTAGACAGGGACATACGGTGTCTTCGTGCTGGTAAAATAAACAGATGGTCTATTTTTTTTTCTTACAGAAGGTCCTGATAATTGCCTGAAACAACGGACATGAAAACTTGTGTGTTTGAGCTGCCGTGCAGCTGACTGGCTACTTTGTAAATAACCGCCAAGAAACACGAAGATTATGGGTTGAAACAATTGTTACCGTGAGCTGAGGCGCAGCCGCAACTGTGCCGTTTCCATGGTAACGCGTACACAGCTGAGCAGAGCTGAAACGAAGCGCACGCAGGGAGCTGCGCGCGCGCTCAGCTCTTTAGTTAAAGAAGCGCAACGGTGAGCTAGCGCGCGTGGTTCTCCCTTTAAACAACAACAAAGCGGGTTTCCAGGGAAAAATGAGAACAAGTGAACACCCCAAAAAAACTTTTCTTTTTAGAAGAAAAAAAACGAAAGTCACCTTTTCTTGTTTGTCCAACTCTGAATCACAGTCCTTTGTTGAGACCTCCAGGTAACCAACCGATTAGATGAAGAAGAGGGCTGAAACATCCCATCCTCGTCGCCAGTGTGATATCTTAAGAAGTCCTTCCAGATTAAATAAAGATGTTGAAAAGCACGTAGTTCACAAAGAGGTTTTATTCCAATAAACAGGAGGTCCCATCCAGCCAAGATCCAACTGCCAGCTCCACTCCTCAGCTCTCTCACAACAGCATGACATCACAAGATTCTAATCCCACTCCTAGGAGTTCCACATTCCTAAGCATACTACACAACTACTTACGCGTTTGATATTTTCCCTCAAATCTTTACAAATTCATATCTCCAAATCCCTTTATTGGTTTTCTGTCTATTTGGTGTCATTTTGTTAATTAAATGTTAGTCTGTTAGAGTGGTATTTTCATTGTGTTATGTACTCAATCTTTTAACTGTTTTAGTACCTCCAAATGCTTTACACATTTTCATTGACTTAAGCCTGTCTGTTCTATACCAGGGGCTGAGCTCAAGTATAAATTACTGAATCTTTTACTAGGCTGAATGTTAGAAATGGGGGTCTTTGGTTGCCAGTCAGAATACCCCCTGTCCAAGTAAAGACCCTCACTCTAGTCAGGGCAAAGAGGAAACACACCTTGTTAGCCCGCACTCACCCCCTTGGTAGCTTGGCACCAGCAGGCAGGCTTAACTCAGAAGCAATGTGTAAAGTATTTGTACCAACGCACACAGTAATACAATGAAAACACTACAAAATGGACCCCAGTTTAGAAAAGTAGGTAATATTTATCTAAATCAAACAAGATCAAAACGACAAAAATCTTTAATTTTCAAAAGAATAAGGCCCTCATTCTGACCTTGGCGGTCGGCGGAGAGACGGCGGTCGGACCGCGAACAGACCGGCGGTATTAAAAATGGCATTCTGACCGTGGCGGTCCCCGCCGCGACCGACCACCACTTCCCCACTCCGACAGCCACGGCGGTCATGACCGACGGGCTGGAGTCTGCGCACTCCGGTCCGGCGGTCGACCCAAGACCGCCAACGGTATCATGACCCTGCTTACCGCCGCGGTTTCTGGCAGTCGGGAACCGCCATGCGAACCATGGCGGTAGGCACTATCGGGGCCAGGGAATTCCTTCCCTGGCACTGATAGGGGTCTCCCCCACCCCCCACTGCCCCCCCGAGTCCTCCCCCCACACCCTCCACCCCCCTACCACCCCCCAGAGGTGGTACGAACCCCCTCCCCACCCCCACCCCGACATGCACATACACGCACCCCGACATGCACACACCCCCTACATGCACATATACACACCCCCTACACACACACACACAACGGGGACACATACCCGCACACATACATGCCGACATGCGCACCCGCCGAACTACACACATTGCCCATAGGCACAGCAGCACTCCCCGCCCGCATGCACGCACTCACACACCCCCTCTACACACTCCCACGCACACCCCCATGCACGCACACATCACACAACACCCCCCCACCCCCTCCCCTCACGGACGATCAACTTACCTTGTGCGTTGGTCCTCCGGGAGGTGACAGGAGCCATGGGGAGGTGACCGCCAACAGAAGACCGCCAACAGAAGACCGCCACACAGAAATGTGGGTCGTAATTCTGTGGGCGGTGTTCTGCTGGCGTGGCGGTGGAGGTTGACCAGTCTCCACTTTCCCGCCGACCGCCAGTGTGGCTGCTGGCGGTTTTCCGGCGGTACGCTCCCAGCGGTCAGAATGCGCACAGCGGCATACCGCCGCGGTCGGCGGTCTTCACCGCGGCGGTAACTCGGCGGTCTTGCGAAAAGACCGCCAAGGTCAGAATGAGGGCCTAAGACTCTTACACCATAGAAAACAATGGGAACATTGCTGTTACACAAAGTACCTGGTTTGCGTCAAAAATAAAGCAGCACAGGAGAGTGCACATTGAAAAAGTCAGCGATGTGTCGATTTCTCACTCGCAAGCGAGACCGTGCATCTTTCTCTTCTCCAGTCGGGTAGGTGCTGTGTCGTTTTTCTCTCCCGCAATAGAGCGCTGCGTTGATTTCCGGATGGGCACCTCAGGTCCGCAAAGGTTTGCGTTGGCTTTTGATGCCCAGCGATGATGCATGTGAAATCCGGCTGCACAGTGATGGAAAACCACGCTATATGGCGTTTGTGTCATTTACAGCAGCCGCAAGCGGGTGTTGCATTGTTTCTACAACCACAACGCTGCGATCTCCCAGCTGCGATGCAGGTGGAGCATTGATTTTTGCTGCGAAGCGGGTGACACGTCATTTTTTAGCCACGTTGTACAATGCACATGAATATGCAACACACCTATTCCCTTACAAACTAACACAAAACCAGACAAGGATCACAACACACTACAAAGACAACCTCTGACATACAAGACAATACACATAATCAACATATCTACATGGAAGACTTTTAACATGACTACTAGGTCTAATCCTTGTAGCCACCGCCTCCAGCGGACATTCCGCATGTACACTCTAAAACACACTTGCCCTCTCATCATCTATACATCTGGCCACCGTCCTGACATTCCATTCTTTACCATCTTGTGTGACCACCACTATGCCTGTTGACCTTGACCACTCTCATTACTTTCCCAAACCTAGACTCACTTTTCGATACAAATCCTGGTTTGTGTATCCTGCCACAAAATCAGGTACCTTAGTTTTCAATTTAGCATCATAAGCACGCTTAGCCTTTCCTTGTTTCTCTTCAACCCTCGAGGCTACCTCTTCCTTCTCCTTGCCCTCATCCTTCTCCAACTGCTTCCTCTTAAACTACCAGGGACACAGCTTAAACACAGGATCTCTACCCTTAAGTAGTTTGAATGGGCTAACTTCTGTAGTAGTATGAAGAGTGATGAAATATGAGCACAACTTCTCCCTCAATTTGTCTTTCCAAGCTCCTCTGAAATCATGTGCCCACAGAATATTCTTTTTGTACCGCTTCACCTGTCCATTACCCCGAGGTTGATACAATGCTGTGGTAACACAACAAATGTTGCAATACTTGAGAAATGTTTCCATCTCCTGTGACTTTAACTGCACACCATTGTCAGTGATGAGAATCTACGGATATCCCTCCCAAGCAAAACATTCCTTAAAAACTCAATACCAGACAGTGCAGTAATTTGAGACACAAACTTGACCTAAGGCCATTTTTAGTGGTAATCTACCAAAACCATGCCATACTTACATTCATGGGGTGCAAAGCTGAAATGACCAGAGATGTTAAAACCTGCTCTTTGCCATATAAATTTCAGCCACTCAATAGGACACAATGGTGCCAGCACCACATTGAGCATTTTCTCACTGTTAGCACACACATTACACTCATGCACAACTCCATCTACCAGTCTGTCTAAACATGGCCACCAAAAGGTTGATCTACTTGAGAAAGCTTTTCATCTCCATCGACACATTCCCAGATGTCCTTCATGGGCTAAAGTCAAAATAAGATCATGCAATGCTACAGGTGATATGCATTTACCATGCTTCAATAACCTTTCTCGTTTCACCTCCAACTCCTGCGATACTTTCCAAAATGGTATAACTCAACTAGAATCTTCCACCCACTTGGCACCCGTTCTCTTACATACTCCAGCACACATTTTAACAGCTGATCCTCTTCTACGGCAGCTTTCCACATCTCCTCATCTATTCCTGCAGAATCCTTGTACATGTCATCAGCTATAATAGCTAATACCCCTGAATCTCTTGCCTCCTCAGATTCCTCTCCATTTCTACATGAAATTCTCAACAAACAATCTGCAGTTGCATTCTTTTTTCCAGGCACATGTTCTATCTTGAAAGTGCACTCTTGAAGTCTGGACATCAACTGTGCAATCAGTGCAGTGGCACTACTTCCCCCACCAGGAGACAAAACCCCAACTAATGGCTTGTGATCAGTTTTTATAGTAAAGAGAGAGCCACAACTCCTCTCTCACTGTATACCTTCTCTCCGCATCACTAAGTGTATGTGATGCAAATGTCACATTCCATTTGTCACCTCCACATCTCTGAGACAATACATTCCTCAGACCATAAAGACTGGCATTAACACTAAATATGCATTATCTGTTCACACAAAAAGGTGTTAGCGTAGGTGCTGGTTAGAAATGGTGTCTCTAGTTGCCAGAGGCGTACACCTTTGTCCAAGTAGGGACCACAATCCTAGTCAGGGTAAGTTACACACAAATCAAATTATCCTGTGCCCACCTTCTGATAGCTTGGCACTGAGCAGTCAGGCTTAACTTAGAAGGCAATGTGTAAAGTATTTGTGCAATAAACCATGCTATAGCACAGTGAAAACACCACAAAAATAACCACACAGGTTTAGAAAAATATAAAATATCTATCTGGTTAAATTAATGTCAAAACAATAAAGATTTGATAACCACAAGTTGAAATATCACTTTTGCAAAGTTAAGAAGAGTCTTAAGTCTTTAAAAATCAGAAAATGTCTCTTGTGTGCACAAAGTACCTGGTTTATGTCAAAATTACACGCACGGAGACCGCAGACAAGTAGATGTGTGGAAAAAGGAAGGTGTGCATCGGATTCCCCGATGCAGCACAGACGATGCATCATTTCTACCAAAGCTGCAAGGGCTTTGCATTGATTTCCAGAATGCAGTCTTGGATCCTCACTGCAATGCGGGGTCTCTTGACGCCCAGGGACGGTGTGTGGAAATCCTGGGCATGCAGGATGAAGTTACAGGAGCTGTGTTGATCCGGCGGGCGATGCGTCAGAGCTTCTGTTGCACAGCAGGTGCTGCGTCGATTCTTCACTCAGGAAGTTGGGCTGTGTCTTTTCAGCTCATCTGTGCGTCGATCCGGTATGGCTGTGCGTCGAAGTTCCGGTGGTAACACAGACACTGCGTCAATCTCTACTCGGGGAGCCGGGCCGCGTTGTACCAGTTTGGCGATCTGGCAATTTTCCGGGCACTAGGCATGCTATGCAGTATCTCCGGCAAGCCATGCATCGATTTTCACAGCACAAGCAGTTCCCTTAAAGAGAGAAAGTATTTTGGGCCTTGAGACTTCAGGAACGGGAGGCAAGCTCAATTCAAGCCCCAGGAAAGCACTTCTCAACAAAGTCAGAGGCCAGCAAGGCAGCAGGGCAACAGCAAGGCAGCAGTCCTTCACTGCAAAGCAGTCCAGGTGAGTCCTTTGGGCAGCCAGGTAGCTCCTCTTGACAGGTTGCAGGATCTGGTCCATAAGTGTCTGTCCCAGGAAGTGTCTGATCTGGTGGGGTCAGGGACACAGTTTGTATACCCAAAAATGCCTTTGAAGTGGGGGAAACTTCAAAGAGTGGTTTTGAAGTGCACAAGGCCCCTTTCAGTACAGGTCTGTCTGCCAGGGTCCCAGTTTGGGGTTTGGCCGTCCAATGTGTGAGGGGAGTCCACTAGCCTTTGAAATGTAAGTGTCAGGCCCCTCGACCCTTCCAGCCCAGGAAGACCTATTCAGTATGCAGATGAGTGCAGGTGTGACTAAGTATCCTGTGTTTGTGGTTGTCTGTGTGAAATGCACAAGGGAGCTGTCAACCAGCTCTGCCCAGATGTGGACTGGAGACAGGCTGTAAGGCACAATGGATTTTAAGTGCAGAGAAATGCTTGCTTTCTAAAAGTGGCATTTCTAAAATAGCAATATAAAATCCAACCTCACCAATAACCAGGACTTTGTATTACCATTCTGGCCATACTAAAAATGTCCTGGTTACCCCCTTCTGATCAAAATCTACCACTCAAACAGTATGTGAGGGTAGCCCTAATGTTACCCTATGAAAGGCGCAGTAGATTTTCCACTACCTGGACATATGAAACACACTTTTACATATCCTGCCTTTTACCTACATAGCACCCTGTCCTATGGGTTACCTAGGACCTACCTTATGGGTGACTTATATATAGAAAAAGGGGAGTTTAAGGTTTGGCAAGTACTTTTAAATGCCAATTCGAAGTGTTAGTAAAATTGCACACACAGGGCTTGCAATCACAGGCCTGAGACATGCTTAAGGGGCTACTTATGTGGGTGTCACAACCAGTGCTGTATACCCACTAGTAGCATTCAATCTATAGGCCCTGGGCACATGTAGTGCACTTTACTAGGGACTTACAAGTAGAACAAATAAGCCAATTCGGTATGAACCATTGTTACCATGTTTATGGGAGAGAGCATATGCACTTTAGCACTGATTAGCAGTGGTAAAGTGTGCAGAGTCTTAAAACCAGCAAAAACAGTGTCAGAAAAGTGGAGAGAGGTAGACAAAAAGTTGGGAGATGACCACCCTAAGGCTGTCAGGTCTAACAGTGCTCCCACAATTTCAGATTTCACCTATTAAAATGCTTGCTTTTGGCTCTCAGACCACTTGAATTCCACTTGCATCTGAATTAGTACTTTTAGGGGCTAGATCACGGTCTCAAAGTCCTTGATGAATGTATTGTAGTACTTGCAGACACCTGCAAATGAAAGCAACTTTTATTTATTGTCTGGTGCAGGTGAATTGACTTTGGCATCTGCCAATGACTTTTTCAGTACAACTCTTTCTTTGGACAAAGTATGTCCCAAATATTCTACTGATTTTTTAAATACCTTGCATTTGCTCTCCTTCAATATCAACACTTCCTTACCCAACTCTGTACAAACTTCCAGGTCCTCTAAGTGTTCTTGTTTAAACTTTAGTAAATATTAAAATATAATCTTAGAAACACTTAACAAAGGCTTCTCTTCACTTGCGTTTATGGAACATTGCTCTCTGGAAGACAGATGCTGCCCACGGTAGGCCAAATGGCATCCTCTTGAATTGGAACAAACCTTAAGGAGTAATGAGCACTGCCAGGTTCCTGGAATCCTCGCTCAGCTCAATCTGATGATATGCTGAGCACAAATCCAGAGTAGAAATAACTGCTGCACCCTCCAGCATACTCACCATCTCAATAATATTTGGTAGAGGATGAAAGTCCACTGCTATGTTAGCATTCAATGCTCTAAAGTCAGCACATAATCTCAAAGTCTTATGAGCTTTACAGGCCAAAACTATGGGAGACACCCATTCAGAAGATTCTACATCCTCAACAAATACCTTCATTCAACATTCCACTCAGAATATTCTTACATTCTTTCCTCACATTAATGGGTATCTGTTAGAAATTGGGTCTAGTTGGCAGAGGTATGCACCATGTCCAACTAGGGACCAGAATCCCAGTCAGAGTAAGTCACAACACAACCTGAAATATTCTGTGCTCACCCTACGGCAGCTTGGCACAGAGCAGATAAGCTAAGCTTAGAAGGCAATGTGTAAAGTATTTGTGCAAGAACTCATACAGTAACACAATAAAAACACCACAAAAAGTACTCACACCAGTTTAAGAAAATAGATAATATTTATCTGAATAAAATAAGACCAAAACGACAAAAATCCAATATGCACAAGTCAAGATATCACTTTTTAAAAGTTTAAATGAGTCCTAATCCACAAGAATCAGTGGTTGTATCCTTCTAACACACAGTACCTAGTATGCATAAAAAATAATGATGCAAAGGGCCACAGAGGAGGAGATGTGTTAGAAATTAAAATGATGCGTTGGTTTTTCCGGTGCAGCAAAGGCAATGCGTCATTTATTTCCACTCGGCAAGGTGATGTGTCGATTTCCGGAAGCGCAGCTTTGGTTCCTCGTACTGGGATATTTTGACTCCTAGGGACGATGCATGGAAAATCCAGAATTCACTGGTAGGATGGAGAAGCCGCTGTGTCGATCCGGTAAGTGAAGCAGCGATTTTTCAGCCGTGAGGCAGGCTCTGTGTCGATTTTTCAAGGCGTTGCATCAATTTTCCGACGGGCTGGACTTTCTCTCTTTGGTGAAGTCTTTGATGACCCTGAGACTTCAGAACAGGAGACAAGCTCAGTCCAAGCCCTTGGATAGCATTTGTGGGGGAAGGCAGAGTCCTTCCAGCAGAGACAAGAGCCCGCAGACAGCAGGGCTACAAGCAGGAGGGCAGTCCTTCCAGTAAGGCAGTCCAGATAAGTTGTTTGGGCAGCACAGCAGTCCCTCTGACAGAGTCCAGTTATAGGTCCTGAAGTGTCTGATTTGGTGGGTCTCAGACCCAGTGTATACACCCAAATGTGCCTTTCAAGTGGAAGAAACTTCAAAGAGTGGTTCTGAAGAGCACATGTTTCCCTTTCAACCCAGCCCTGTCTTGCAGGAAATCTGTGGGGGTGATCAGTCCTTTGTGTGAGGTGAGACCACTAGCATTTGAAGCGTAAGTAAGAGCCCCTCCACCCTTCCTGCTCAAGATGACCTAACAGTATGCACATGAATGCGGATGCAGCTGAGTGTCGTGTTTTTATGGCTGTCTGGGCGGAATGCACAAGGGAAGCTGCACCTCACACAGACCAGACGTGGATTGGAGACAGGCAGTAAGACACAAAGAGATGTAAGGGCAGAGAAATGCCTACTTTTTAAAAGTGGCATTTCTAAAATAGTAATGTAACAACCAACTTCACCAGTAAGTAGGATTTCTCACTATAATGCCAACCATACCAAACATGACAAGGCTACTCCTCTCAGATCAGAAATCACCACTTAAACGTATATAAGGCGATTTCCAATGGTGACCTACTAGAGGAGCAGGCTTCACAGTAGTGAAAAATGACTTTGGGACTGTTTCACTACTAGGACATGTAAAAGTTATAAGGACATGTCCTGTCTTTTACCTACATAGCCTCCTGCACTATGGGTTACCTAGAGCCTACCTTAGGGGTGACCTATATGTAATAAAAGGGGAATTTAAGGTTATGCAAGTAGTTTTAAATGCCAAGTCAAAGTGGCAGTGAACTGCACACACAGGCCTGAGACATGGTTAAGGGGCTATGTATGTGACTGGCACAATCAGTGCTGCAGGCCCACTAGTAGCATTTCATTTTCAGGCCCTGGGCACATGTAGTGCACTTTTCTAGGGACCTAGAGGTAAATTAAATATGAAATTGTGTTGAAGCTAATGTTACCATGTTTAGGGGAGAGAGCACCAGCATGTTAGCACTGGTTAGGAGTGGTGAAGTGTGCAGAGTTCTAAAACCAGCAAAAATTTGATCAGAAAAATTGAGGTAGGCAGGCAGAAAGTTGAGGGAAGACCACCCTAAGGCTATCAGGTCTAACATTTATCCCTCCCAGCTGAAAGTGGGGAGAGCTACCCAACCCCTTGGAGGCTCTCTTCACTAACGCTGAAGAATCTGTAGAGACCATCAGCATTGATGTGGTCAGGCCCTGGGTGATGCTTCACCGTAAAGCCCATTCCCTGTAGGAAGATAGACCACCTCAAGAGTTTAGGATTTTCACCCCTCAATTGCAGGAGCCATCTGAGGGGTCTGTGGTCTGTCTGAACCCAGAAGTGAGTCTCAAACAGATATTATATCAGCTTCTTCAATGCCCTATCACAGCAAATGCTTCTACTTCAATGGACTCCACTTCTGTTCCTATGGAAGTAACCTCCTGTTAATGAAGGCTACTGGTTGGTCTAAGCTCTCCTCATTCAGCTATGCTAAAAGTGCCCCTATGCTATGCCATGAAGCATCCATCTGAACAATGAATTCCTTGGAGTAATCAGGGTCCCTGACCACAGGTTCTGGGCACATGGCTTCCTTGAGAGAATCACAGGCTTTGTGACAAACTTCTGTCCAGATCACCAACTTGGGCTGCTTCTTAGAAGTCAGCTGACTTAAGGGGGCAACAATGGTGCCATATTCCTTAACAGATCTTCTGTAATAGCCAGTGATGCCTAGGAAGGCTCTCACTTCCTTTTGGGTTTTGGGTGGTTGCCAGGTCATGATACTTTCAATCTGATGGGGCTGTACCTTGCCATCACTTACCAGGTGTCCCTAACACACCACAGAACCCTGCTTAATCTGGCACTTGCTGACCTTGATTGTCAGACCTGCCTGTTGTAGGGTGTGAAGAACCTCCTGGAGGTGATGCAGGAGTTCCTTCCCGCTGGCACTGTAGACGGCAATGTTGTCTAAGTAGGCAGCACAGAAAGCCTCCTTGCCAGCCAGGACCCTGTTAACCAACTACTGGAAGGTAGCAGGGACCTACCTCAAGCCAAAGGGCATCACCCAGAATTGGTGATGGCCCTCAGGGGTTGAGAATGATGACCTCTCTTTTGCTCCCTCGGTCAAGGCGATATGCCAGTACCTTGATGTTAATTCAAAAGTACTGAGGATTTGCCAGCACCTAGCCTGTCTATGAGCACACTAGCTCTGGGAACGGGATGCGCATCAGTCTTAGTGATTGAATTGAGGCCTCTTTAGTCCGCGCAGAACTGAAGTTCTGGTTTGGCACCTGGTGGGGCAGCCTTTGGTACCAACATCATGGGGCTGGACCACGGACTGCTAGAGGGTTCAATCACTCCTAAAACTAGCCTTTTGGAAACTTCTTCCTGGATACTGGCTCTCACCCTGTCTGACAACCTATATATTTTGTTCTTTACAGGGGGATTGTCTCCCGTGTCAATATCATGAATACACAGATGTGTGAGTCCAGAAGTGAGTGAGAACAGGGAGGTGAACTGACGCAGCAACTGGTAATAGTCACCTTGCTGCTCTGGAGTCAGGGTGACAGAGAGGTTGACACCCTCCACTGACCCATCATTTTTCTGTGCAGAGACGATGCCATGAAGAGGTTCACTCTCCTCCACACCCTCATCTGTTACAAGGATCATGCTTACTTCGGCCCTCTCAAAGTGAGGCTTGAGTCTATTGACATGGAGCACCCTTTGAGGGTTACTAGGGGTCTGGAGATGCACTAAGAAAGTGGCCTCCATCTTACACTCCTTGATCTCGTATGGCCCAGTCCAGTGGTCCTGGAGAGCTCTGTGCTCTACTGGTTTCATGACCCATACTTTGTCACCAGGCTGAAACTCCACTGGAGTGGTCTTCTGGTCATACCAGTGTTTCAGTACCGCCTGGCTGGCCTCAAGGTTGATCTTGGTCTTCTTCCAGAAGCAGTGCATCTGGTTCTGAAGGGGCAACATGTAGCTGACCACATACTTGTGGAAGCTTTCCTGGGAGCTTTCTCCCACCCCTCCTTCACAATGCTCAGAGGCCCGATGACAGGGTGGCGATAGAGAAGTTTGCAGGGACTGAGCCCTACTCCTTTCTGTGGAACTTTCCTGTAGGTGAAGAGAAGGCATGACAAGAGGACGTCCCACTTACGCCTCATGGCCTCATTCGGGTAGGCCTGCAATCATGCCCTTAAAGATCTTGTTGAACCTCTCAACTAGACCATTGAATTAGGGGTGTTAAGGTATGGTGAATGTATAAGTTATACCACACGCACCCCACTTGGACGTCGTGTACGCAGACATGAAGTTAGTGCCTCTGTCAGACAATATCTCTTTGGGGAACCCCACATGGGTAAAGATCCCCATCAGAGTTTTGGTCACCACAGGTGCAGTCACTGTGCTCAGAGGGATTGTCTCTGGGTAGCATGTGGCATGGCCCTCCAAGAGCAGGAGGAACTTGTTGCCTAGGGCTGTCTTGGGGTACAATGGACCAACTACATTGATGCACACCCTTTGAAAGGGGGTGCTAGCAATGGGAAATGAGATTCGTGGAGCTTTCAGCATTTTCCCTGACTTCCCACTGATAAGGCAGGTGGGATAGGACCTGCAGGATGTATCTGAGGCTGTCTTCATTTGGGGCCAATAAAAGTGGGCAGCAAGCCTGGCGAAGGTCTTGTCTTGCCCTAAATATCCTGCCAGGGGTATGTCATGAGCTAAACCCAGTAATAAGGTCCAGTAACAATGGAGGACCACCAGCACACCTGCTGCTCCATCACTGGGAGCCTTAGGCTCGCTGAATAGAAGGTTACTCTCCCAGTAGATTAGTTGATTCCCAAAGGCTTCACCTGCAGCATGGGTTGAGGCCTGTCGCCTCAAGCCCTCAAGAGTAGGACACTCCCTCTGCACTTTGCAGCATTCCTCCCTGGTGTGCCCACCCTCAACTTGCCAGCCAGCAAGCTCAGGTAGATCACCTAGGGCGGCAGTGTCCTTCCCGGTTGGCTCAGGGGCCTCCTCCTCAGGGATCTCATCAACCTCCACTGCAGGAACTTCCGGGACTGGTTTCCCACACCTCTTTTCCCCCTCATTGGCAGCTGTCTGGACCATTGTTCCGGACTACAGACACCCTTGACTCCTTAGCCGGGCAGGCATGGACTATGTAGTCATACATACTCTCTCAGGCAATCCCATCATCTCCAAGTGAGACCTGAGCTCTACCTCCTTTCAGGTAGTGTGCTCCAGATCATTGCCTAACAGACAATCTACAGGCATGGCAGGGCTCATAGCAACTTTCAGAGTACCAGAGACCACTCCCTACTCAAACAGAGCCACCAGTAAATGGCTCTCACGATTGTCTGCAACTATGACTTGGTGGAATGTGTTTGGTAGGACCTGCTCGGGTGACACCAGCTGACACATGACAGTTGTCATGCTGGCTCCTGTCTCACACAGAACTCTACCCGTTGCCCATTAACAGTGGCCCACTACCTATACTTGTACGTTTTGGCAAGCATGTGGGCTTTTGGCACTAGATCTGCATCCTCCAGAAACACTAGGGTTACTTCTGTCTGTAGCCAAAAACTATCTGGGTCTATATCCTCCCTGAGCGCCACACCAACCAACCCAGGTGTCTGCACACCAGTGGATGGCTGTGTCTTCTTGGGACATCTGGAGTCAATCTTAGAGGGTCCATACGTGTAGCTTGTAGCACTCTGCACATTGGGGTACAAACCTCCCTGTCTTATGGTCAAAGAACCCTTTCTTCTTAGGAACAGAATGGGACTGGTTACCACTTCTCCCTTTGGAATTATTTTGGGGACCTTTAGAGAACTTCTTGTTTTTAGGTTTTTCTCCCCCCTCTTTCTTCTGTTGGGAACCCTGACCGCCTTTGTGGGTGCCTCCCCCGATACCTTTCTGGACACTCTGGTGCTAGTCCAGAGGTCCGCCTCATCAGCAAGCTTCTGGGGATTAGTCAGCTTACTGTTAACTAGGTGCTGGTGCAACTCTGCAAAACAAGTACTGAGCATGTGCTCTCTCAAGATTAAATTGTACAACCCAACAAATTCAGTGACTTTGCTGCCCCGCACCCAGCCATTCAGTGTCGTACTGGAGTAATCCATGAAATTTACCCAGGACTGGTTAGAGAACTTGTGATTGTCCCTGAATCTTTGGTGATGTTTCTCAGGGGTCAGTTCAAATTTGTCAACCAAAATGGCTTTCAAGGCAGCATACTTGGAATGGTCTCCAACCTCTAATGTTAGAAGTGTGTCCCTCCCAAGTGTGGGTACTTGTTTCCACAGACCAGCCCCCCCAACCCTCCCCCAGTACTCTCCAGGAACCCTGTATGCCCTCAGTGCAACTTCATAAGCATAAAACCACTTATCAATGTCATCTCCCACCACATAAATGAGGACCAAATCCTTGGGTATACAAACCTTCTTGTTCCCATCAGGTACTGCATGTATGCTGTTACCATCACTGCTGCAATCTGCTTGCCTAGCTTTAAGTTCCATCTCTTTTATACCCAGTTCATGAGCCAGAAGTAGCTTCTTTTCTGTTAAAGCTCCTTCAACTTGCTTGTCATCCCTATCAGTCTCTATTTTTAATTTTGCCAACTTCAGCTGGAATTCTCTCTTCTATCTCCTTTCCTCTCGGGTCAGGCCATGACTGGAGACATTGCTTCCTGCTCTCTCAGGTGCACAAATCCAGGGTTGTCCCCCTCAACAGCTGCAGGTAGCTCCTCCGAAGAGCTATTCACAGGCTCCCGCAACTCATCTTCCTCTTGGGTGCAGGACTCTGCCTAGGCCCTCAGCACATTTTGAAACTTCATCTTCTTGGTGGCTCCTCAGGTAGGTACCCCCATCCCTTTGCAGCTTTTCAACTGGCTAACTGCGTAATCCTCCAGCTTAGCCAGCTCAAACTCCCTGGCTCCACTTGTAGAACCAGCCAGAGACATGATGTATTTGTTGTATTAACAATGTGAAGAAGGGAAATATGCAGAAAAATTAAAAAAATGGAAATGGTCTTTAAATGTGTGCACAAACACAAATCCTATCCTTACCACTAATCACCAATGTTAGACATTGGGTCTCTATTTGGCAGAGGTATGCACCCTGTCCAAGTAGGGACCACAATCCTAGTCAGGATAAGTCACAGTATAGCCTATATTATCCTGTGCTCACCCTCTGTAGCATGGCACGGAGCAGGCAGGCGTAACTTAGAAGGCAATGTGTAAAGTAGTTGTGCAATACTTCATACAGTAACGCAGTGAAAACACCACAAAATGTACTCCACACCAGTTTAGGAAAATAGATAATATTTATCGGACTAACATAAGACCAAAACAACAGAAATCCAATATGCGCAAGTCAAGATTTCACTTTTAAAGATTTAAACGAGTCTTTATCCACAAGCATCAATGGTTGTATCCTTTTAACACACCGTACCTGGGATGCGTCAAAAATAATGATGCAGAGGGCCACAGAGGAGGAGCTGCGTCGGAAAGTAAAGTGATGCATTCGTTTTTCTGGCGTGCCAAAGTTGATGCATTCTTTATTTCCACTCAGCAAGGTGATACATCCATTTACGGGAGAGCAGCTTTGGTTTCTCATTGCAGTGTGGAAATATTTTGACACCGAAGGACGATGTATGGAAAATCCAGAATGCACTGGTAGATGGAGCAGGTGCTGCGTCGATGCAGTAGGTGATGCAGCAATTTTCCAGTCATAAGTCAGGTGCTGGGTTGTTTTTTGCAGGTGTTGAGTCGATTTTCCCACGCACTGGATTTTCTCTCTTTGGTGAAGTCTTTAATGGCCCTGAGACTTCAGAACAGAGGCAAGCTCAGTCCAAGGCCTTGGAGAGCACTTATGGGGGAAGGCAAAGTCCTTCCAGCAGAGTCAGGGGCCAACAGGCAGCAGGGCAACAAGCATTAGAGCAGTCCTTCCAGCAAAGCAGTCCAGATGAGTCCTTTGGGCAGCACAGAAGTCCCTCTGACAGAGTCCAGTTGTACGTCCAAAAGTGTGTGGTTTATATATATATACCCAAATGTGCCTTTCAAGTGGAGGAGACTTCAAAGAGTCGTTTTGAAGTGCACAAGTTCCCCTTTCATCCTAGCTTCACATGCCAGAAGATCTGTGGGGGGTGATCAGCCTTTGTGTGAGGCCAGGCCAATAGCCTTTGAAGTCTAAGTGAGTGCTCCTCCACCCTTCCTGCCCAGGAAGACACATCAGTATGCAGATTAATGAAAATGTAGCTGATTGACCTGAGTTGATGGCTGTTTGGGTGGAATGCCCAATGGGAGCTGTCAACCAGCACAGACCAGGTGTGGATTGGAGACAGGCTGTAATGCACAGTGAGCAGTAAGGGCAGAGAAATACACACTTTCTAAAAGTGGCATTTCTAAAATAGTAACGTAAAAGTAAACTTCACCAATAAGTAGGATTTATCACTACCACTCCAACCATACCAAACATGACAAGGCTATTCCTCTCAGATCAGAAATTACCACTTAAAAGTATATAAGGGAATTTCCAATGCTGGCTTATGAGAGGAGTAGACTTCAAAGTAGTGAAAACGACTTTGGGAGTTTTTCACTACTAGGATATGTAAAACTTATAAGTAAATGTCCTGCCTTTTACTTACATAGTACCCTGCCTAATGGGTTACCTAGGGCCTACTTTAGGGGTGACTTATATGTAATAAAAGGGGAATTTAAGGCTTGGCAAGTAGTTTTAAATGCCAAATCAAAGTGGCAGTGACCTGCACCCACGGGCCTTGCAATGGTAGACCTGCAAGATGGTTAAGGCGTTACTTCTGTGTGTGGCACAATCAGTGCTGTGAGGCCGCTAGAAGCATTTGATTCACTGGCCCTGGGCACATCTAGTGCACTTTACTAGATACTTATAGGTAAATTAAATATGCCAATTGGGTATGAGCTAATGTTACCATGTTTAGGGGAGAGAGCACAAGCACTTTAGCAATGGTTAGCAGTGGTAAAGTGCACAGAGTCCTAAAACCAGCAAAAATGAGATCAGAAAAATAGAGGGAGACAGGCAATAAGTTGGGGAAAGACCACCCTAAGGCTATTTCATCTAACAGTACCCCTCCCAGCTTTTGCTTCACAGGAAGTACCTCACTTTTCAGCTTAATGCTGTTAGAATACCCCTGCAGTTTGCCCAACTTTCCTGTAAACACATTAGAAAATTGTAAAATGAGCCAAGCACCATCTTTAGGGTCACTGACCACAAGTACTGGCTCCTTCTTGTGTATATTTAAAATGATGCCTAGCTTCTATTGATCATTCCTTCCCAGCACGTTTATTCCTTTCACAGCTACACACAACTTAATATGTGCTTTTCTACCCTTGAATATTATGTCCACTTCCATATATCCTCTCATATCAATAGCTGATCCATCAAAACTTTATGCCAGAATATCTGACTTCTTTAAGTCATCCAGGGTCCTGGCATCTCCAAACTTTACCAGAAAATATTGCTCTGTAATTATGGTCCAAGGAGACCCCAAGTCCGCCATAAGCTCCAGCTCTCTGTGAAGAACCTGAACTTTGCATTGGGAGGTCTGGTAACTTCACCCCCACTTTCCTGAGCATTTAAAAAGAAAACTATTCCTTTCTCCATGTCACTATCGGCTCCACACACATACTTGATACAAGCCGCTTTCTTCACTCCACCCACTCCTTTACTGTTGGACGGCGATACACCTTTTCTCTTCTAACATTTACACACCAGTGAAAATTTTCCTAGGCGTCCACAATTACTGCACTGTTTTCCAACAGCTGGACAATTGGGAGATGAAGCTAAATGGCTGAAACTACCACACCTATAACAAGTAAATGCTTTGTCATGTCTCCTTCCAGCAGGTATATTTTTCCATCCCACATTGTCCACCACCACACACACCTCATCAGTAGACTTCACATTTTTTGCAGAACTACCCTGCACTGATTTCATCCATTATTCTGGACTGTTCAATGGTTTTAGCTGTGGCAATTGAATCCTGCAACTTAGGGTGCCCCATTACCTACAACTGTTCTTGCACTTTTTTACTTCTAACATTCTCTAGTATCTGGTCTCTTATCATTTTGTCAGTAATGGTTCCAAAACTACACTGTACAGTGAGACCCTGCAATGCAGTAAGAAAATCATCAAATGACTCCCCCTCACTACAGTACTAGTGTAAAACTTATATCTGTTTAATGCCACACCAGAGGAAGGCTTAAAACTAAGTTCAATTCATAGTAAAGCCTCCTCATCAAATGCATTATGCTCTCCATCTTCTTGTGGAGGAACTGGTGGTAAAGTTCTAAATGTCAACTGGCCTTTTGATGCTAAACAATGAAGCAGTATGTTTATTTTGTCTATGCATCCCATCCTATCACTATCAATAGATTTCATGAAGGTGTAGGTGAGAAACTCCTCCTTCCACCTTGTCCATGGTAAAGGAGGATCCCCTTGATTCTGTAAAACCTTTGCAGGAGTTTCAAATTGCATGTTAAAACACAAATCGTACCTTCATTTGAAAGAAAAATTGCATGTATATAATATTGAAGAACTGTATCAATGAGACTTGCTAGAATCTTATGAAAGAAATAGGGTGAACTCTTTTAAGTATTAATCATCCTCAGAAATACAAGTGTTTAATCATTAGAGTCCGCTGTGCACATCAGGGCTGAAAACAACTTAGGAAATGAAGGAGTCTTTCTCTGTAATTTTCAAATGTGCTGTGGAAATCCTTCCACAGAGAAGAAAAAAGTACTTGTAAAAATGTCTTAATACCAGCCGTGTGCATCGGCATTGAGATACACACGCAAAGCAAGCCGTGCAACTCAGTGCTGAATCAGTACCGGTGTGCTGCACCTAGATCCGAGATGGTTCCACCGACAGAGTGCTGCGTTAAATGATAATTATCATGGTGCAAGAGATACACGACATGGCGTAATGGCCTGGCTTGAAGGTGGCTTCAAAGACGTGCGGCAGAGTGGGCGTCACAGCTTCACAATGCTGTCGCTGACGCAATGTTGTGCTGCCAAGCAGATGATGACTTCATGGAGGTTCCAGATTCATAAGAGAAAGGAAGATGCAGCAATGGACAGCTGAGCACGCCATTGGAGGCGTACTGCCTCACATGCAACATTCAAAAGATGCAGGCAGCTGACATGTTGCAAAAAAACAAACTCCAAATCCACTGAGTGTGATCCGCTGTCAGTAGCAGTCCATAAGAATACCGTGCAATATTTCCAAGCTTAGTTTCAAATATTGTATTCCAATCAGGTACAATCTTTAATTCTGCATGCATGGGTTCAAAATATCCAAACCAAAAATGGCACCACTCCTGTGCTGTAAGAAAGTAGGAGGTACCACTTAAGCTTGATTACAAATCTGTAATAAATCCAGTAAATCCAGTAAGAACTAAAGAGGTTTATTGGGAAGACAGCACAGTACCTCCCTTCAGTCCAGGCAGTCAACTCCCAAGTTCAACAATTCTAGATCCACATCAGGAAAACAACTGACAGAATCAAGACATTAGAAAAATAACAAAACCCTTAAAGTGACTTTACCTAAAACTAAATATAATGCACATGAATATGCAACAATGGAGGAATGATGTGGTTTCATTAGTTTGGGTGGGTCCCTCACCAGTCACTGAACTCTCCATCTTCCTTGGAAAACCTCTGCACAGTCCGGAAGAGCTGGAAAAGGGGCCTGGAAGGAAGAAAACACATGTACTTCTGCGATTCAACTCATGAGACGTGGGGTCCTCCAACTTCTCATTTATTCTCTTGGTCTTTGTGAAACTCTCTCCAGGGCTGGTGGCAGCAACTCTGTTTCTCCTCCAAACCCCAGTGTACTGGGAAGTGGGCCTGCTGAATTGACCTACAGGAAGGAGCACTGTGAGCTGCTGTTGAAATTGAACCTGCAGTAGTCCCTAGTGGGTCAGACAGTATGGACCCTGGCTGTTGCGTACAGTCAGCCTGCAAGGCATGGGTGGCTGGGGAGAGCAGGCCTAGACTGTGGCTTGCTGTGGAGGGCCTGCAGAGTGCAACTATTTTTATTTGAATCACTAGTGATATGCACTTTCCTTAGCTTCCCGATTTTCACAATATATGATTATATACATTGTCGCCCCTGGGTGTGTATGGACAGGTTTTACCCAACCTTTTAGGCAATAGTAATGCTTCAAAAAAAGCTTTAACAGCCATGAAGAAATCGCAAATGTGAGCGAAGCACATGTTGGTTATTCTAAAGGAAGCTTGTTTTAAAGGAAAATAAATCATTGTATTTCAATACAATATTGATGCACTGCTGCTATATACATTTTATCATCTGTAGATAATATATGTTAATTTCCCAATGAATGTATCAAAAATTGTAATAGCTACCTCATTATGTACATGATAATGATTCTCCTATTTATTATGAACACATGTGTTGGTTTGCTTACAGTAACTGCAATGATATATTTTTAATGGCTAATTTCCAACCATTTTAGACGACACCATTGGTAGCAATAGGTTGAACGGATAAAGCATCCTTCAAGTACTTAGTAAAACAAGAGAAAAAAATATCAACATGCATTACATTTTAGTGCATTACTTATTTTGAATATGAAACACGCAAGAGCATCACTCCTACCTGTGTAATAGTTTTCATGTCTGATTTATGTCTTTGTTGTGTTTTTTCTGGTCTGAGGGTACATGATCTATTATTTACAGTCAAGCCTGGGTTGCAACAGGCCGCCCCTTTCTGTAATGACACAAATGAGCATAAAAACACAACAAAGCAAAAAAACAACAACTGGGAGTCTCATACCAGTAATAAGCTAGCTCTTTAACAAAAGCAGGCCAGGTTAGTGGCTTTTTTGAGTCTAAGGTAACCTTTCAGGTTCTGGTCTAATTGTGTAGTTTCTACATTTTGTAAAACAAGTTTGACATCGAAAGAGAAGCTTATTGGTGAAATTTTGCAACTTATCATCCATCAATTCCTTTTTGTCTAGTATTTATCCTGTATTTCAACAAACGGCACTGGCTAGTTGGCATGACATCTCTACGTTGAATAGTAGTAGAGAGTGCAGGGTACTACGCATAGAATAGAAAGACGGATTTAGAATTTCATTCTGAGTGCCCTAGTAATCCCAATGGGACCAGTAACTTGGGTTAACAGAATTACTATTTCAGTGTTAACTCTACAGGTAGGGAATATATTTCTAGGAAATGGTGGGCAAAAACTTGCAGAAATTGGTGCAGAAAAAAACAGATTATTGCATTTTCTACCCAAAACCCTATAATCTGGAAAATATCCTTTGGCCCTCAGAATTATGTATGCCTACAATATTTGTAATTCCTGGGAAGAGAGTGGGTCCCAAACAGAAAACCTTCCGTTTTGTAGTTGGGTCCTTACAAGGTATTGGTCACGTTTACTACAGATGTATGAGGAAGTCAGTTAAGATTCTTTAGCTACTCTTAAAGCCGAGTAAACAAATGCTGAGACAGCTTTCTTCAACCTAGCTTTAATCATCCTTCAATGTGAGGTGTGAGGATTTTTGGAATTTGTAGAATGCTCATGGAGGTACCATATACTGAGCTGGTCTTGAGGTTACTTGAGATGGGCATGCTGATTTTCGATGAGTGCTTTCTTGGATTCATTGGTGGAGCCCACGCTGGGGACCAGATTAATAAGCATTGTAACAGTCGCAAACACCCTGATTTAAAATTTGCAAAAGTTTAAATGTTTTTTCTAAATTACTAATCCCCTTTTAGCAGTCAGAACAGTTTTTCCGACTCCTATAATGATTTTCCGAATTTATACCAATTCAGTAACTGTAAGTGGCTTGTTTTAGTCATCCCTTCCAAATACTGAATCAGTAGCTAATGTATCAGTGTTTGTGACCTACATTCGGTCCTAAAACATTGATATTTTACTGACACCACAAAGGAGGTTGTAACCCATTAACAAAAGGGAATTCCTCCTTTGCTTCTGAATGTAAAAAAGGTTTAAGAGGACACAATGGTCCGCAGGACCACTTAATCCTCTTAAACAAATTAAAAAAAGTAAACTTTCCTTTTTAAACACAGTAGTGATTCATTTCAGGAAAACGGGATGCATTTTAAAAGGAAGTTTGCATATGAAAAAGCAATCGCAGATGTGGTGGTCTGCAGTGAGTCACAATTTGTGATGTATTTTATTAATATGCATGAGTTTCATTGAATTTAGACCCACTACGGTTCAGATTTTTAAGAACTGACCTATTAGTACATATGTCAGACCTTAAAAATCTTTACTGGTCTCAGAAATACCTGTCGCTATTTGTGACCCATATTATGAAAACGGATATTCGCCCATCTGAGTTACTTGCTTGTACAAACTTTTCAATTATTTCTGGTATAAACATCAGTGTTCCTACCAACACAACGTCTGCTTGTCTTTACTTTTTATTTTGTTTTCCGAGAACATTGAGTATCCTCGTAACACTCTGGTGTGAGGTTGTGTATGGATTGGTCATTGTCCAGAAAGCTTAGGCTCTTTTTACAGTATTTTTTGCATGCATAAATAGATTTTGGTTGCAAAAAAAAAGGCTATTAAGATTATAAACTCAACATTTTAATGCACGCACTCAGGATGAACACCGTTTCAGGATGCTTTAATTTGTTGTGGTACAAACACACAAACCGTAAGGTTAGAACGGGATAATGGATATTTGTGTGTGGGTGGGGGGTCGTCATGCAAAATTAACATTGACACAACACATACACTTGTAAAAATTTGCAAGCATTGTGCATTGGGCATTTACCACCCTGGAAACACACTTAAAGGTACTCTAAAAAAAAAAACGAGGAAAAATAATGGGGAGGGTTCAGGGTAAAACGTTTCCCAACAGGAACATATATTTTCTTTGTGATCAAAAACAAAATAGTAGTCTACAATGCGCAAATGCGTTTTTGTGCTTTATATTGCCCTCGAGATTTTGCACCTAGCCCGTGATCCCTGTGCCTACAGAGGAAGAGGAGTAGTCTGGAACTCTGCGGCTGCCATATATTTCCAGAAAGACAACTCGAAATTATTGTAAATTCCTAAATATAGGAAGAAAGACACTTTTACAAGGCTCTGCACTGGTAGTATCTCTTAAGAACAATCTCTTTCTACCTCGCTTTCCGTAGGCATTTTTCCATCCACAGATGGTGCACTAACTCTATATGACCGTATAGATAGTGATGTAAAACTTTAAAGAACAGGCACATATGCCTTCACATTCTAATATCCCCACTGTCTGCTGAATGAGTTATGCATTTAAAAAACACATGCCAGTACTTTTGCAGCTTTTTTAAGTCCGCCGGGAATTGGTATCTGAGCCCTAGTTTCATGCATGGAGGGCCACTGACCTCAAAGCCCATCCAGAGTTTTCTGATGTACAGATCAGTCGAATTATTAGCTAGGTTCAATAGTGAAAGAGACTCAGGGTGGCAGTTATAAGAAAGAGGAGTCTGTACACAATCCTATTTGATATATACATAATGCATAAACGCAAATATTTATAAACCACAGCATTACAGGTGCGGTATACTGATCTTCTTTAGGAAAAGAGACACTTGATCCTGATTTACATTTGCATGTGTAAATCTGATTACTTGCAAGGTATTCACAATTTGTGACCATTCAGTGGTAAATTGAAACTATTTATGTACAACATTACCCTCTTAATCACATAATGTTGCACATAAGTAAATTTCACTCAAGGGGTTAAAGTGGGTGCTCAAGAGCGTGGTTTCCCTGGTAAGTTTGTCGCTGCCTGTAGAATGTTGGTATTCTCAATTTACTCTTCAGTCTCATCCCAACTGGAAAAAATGATTTACTCATTTCAGGGGCAGGAGTGGATCAATTTACAGGAGAGGTCTTCAAACTGGGGGGAAGGCCCCACTAGGGGGGCCTCTAGTGACACCGGGGGGGCACCAGAATCTGGCCAAAAGAAGCATTAAGACAGATAACAAGCCTTTGTTTTAAGCAGAAACATGCTATTGCATTTTTAAAATGGCAACAGTACTTAACTGCAATGTTTAACTAGGTCTAGATGTATTTAAACATTGCCATCTTTATAAAGTAATTGTGAAAAAATCTGTGGGGCGGCCCCAATGATTTTTATTTTTCAACTGGGGGCGCGGCATTAAAAAGTTTGGAGACCACTGATTTACAGGGTGGGAAGGGAAAATCCAAAATTCGTGGCGGTGTAGCGAGGTGTTTTATCAATGGGAAAAAGTATAAAACAGTGATTTCCGACCTTTTGACATTTGTGGACCCCCACTTTATCAATACTGCAACCCAGGACCCACACTTAATCATTATTAAAATCCGGGAACCCCCACAACTGAGTCGTTACTGAAAGCAGGGGACCTAATGTGTTAATATTATTTAATTGTTTAATAAGTCGCAGACCCCTCGAGGAGGCTTAGCGGACCCACGGGGGTCCCCGGACCACAGGTTGGAAACCACTGATATAAAGAGTTATGTTGTAGTACAAAGACACTGGCATTTCACCATGCATAATTGTAGAATGCCCCCACTGCGAAAGTGTCCCTGTCAAAGAGGAAAACAAGAATGTGTATTTTCCAAATATTTTTATGATTTGGTCTAGGATGATTGGAATCCACCTTTGTGCAAAGTGTGATCCCCTAGCCAGTACTCATTAGTCACTAATCAATTCATATGCAGTCAGTACTTAGTTTGTAAAAGAATAAGTGCTGGTTCCCAGTGCTCTGCTCGGAAGCCCACAGCTGGTACAATTAAATGTTAGTGCACCCAATACTAAGACTGTGTAGTCTCGAATCCACCTCATGCCTCTAGACTACCAGACACTCCCTACCCCCTTATCTCACTCTTGTAGGTTCCTGCTTTCTCCCTTTGTGACAGCTTTTCCATCTGTCTCTTCTTCCATCTTTATGGTTTGTTTTTTATCCTCTCTTGCTCTCAGTAAATATTGAATGCAGAAAAATGGATGTTGGTCCTCAACCATAAGTGCTTGTAGCCCCCACTGGCAACCACCGGCTCAAATTAAGCACTGTGTGCCAGGCATAAGTTGACAGCCAAACTGATCAATATATTTTATGGGTTTTTGAAAATGGTTGGATTCTGCTGTCAGTTTAGGGTTCAAGATGCTCCAAATTTCTGACTGTCTCAGTGCTTTTTTGTAATGTTATCTCTCATTGGTTGGTCAATTTGGAGGTAACTGACCTCAGAAATCATTGCAGTGTGGAAAAGGTGCTATTTTCTGGACCAGAGGAGAGGCTCATAGCCTGGCAGTTCAAGCAGTCCCATTCTGAGGCAACACCCATTGACCACCTAAGCTACTTAACAGGAATGTGTAGGAGAATGCAGGGTTATTGGTTTTGGGGCAATGTCAAGGAAGCAGGAGCATGAACGGGGTCCTAGTAGTCATGAGCAGGGTCTAATTTTGGCAGTTGGGTTGTGCAATTTGGCCTGGGACATAGTGTGGCTAGTGAGCCATTTACTCCAGCTCTGCTCTGTTTTCATGTGTCCTTTTGCCTGGAGGCAGGTTTTTTCTCTCCAGCTGTACAAGTTCATTCCATTCCACCTGGCACCTGCCCATTGGTTCTATCATGATTAATTGTAGAACCAAATAAGCCGGATACCAGCTCTTGGCTGAATATCATATGAGAAGCGAATGAGACACTCAGGAAACCTAAATTGCTGGGTGTAGTAATTGTTCAGCCATCATCACGGCACAGTTAAGCCACATGTTGACACCAAATGAAATCAAGAAAGAGAAAATGGCAATGTAAGCTCCCTCTGACACTGTGGGTGCTATTTTGCAACAACTTAATTCCTCCATGGTGATAGACACGGATATCAGGTAGGAATGAATACGAAGTATGTTTGAGTCAGATGTGTGTTGTTTCAGAAAATCCTTATGTGATAATACCTCATAAAAGAGAACATGGAGGTTATTCGTATGTAAGGACATGTGGTCACACATTTACCTCTCATCAATAGAGTACTTCACTGCAGAGTTTGCTGTGATAGGAAATGCAAGGGTATCTTGCATGTGGTAATTACCAGATGCAAATGATCCGTAGTGCAAAAAAGAGAAAACGAGCATGGAATACTCAGACTGGGCACAATGGAGTCCTCGTTCTGTCATAACATGGTGTTCTATTTGGGGATAGGTTTACTGTTATTATTTGTGAATAATCTATTGATGCATAGTTCTGGGGAGAGTACTTTTCAAAAGCATAATTGCTGCCATCCAGTTTGGAATGTTATTTTTTTGCCTAGCAAATGGGGTTGGTAGAAGTTCTATTCAGTTATCATGATTAATCAGTTTATATATTGATCACGTTTGTTTCAATGGAAATTGAATCATGATAGGCTATTGTTGAGCTTTAAAGTGTGGGCACGTTTACTATTTTTTAGCAGTGATTATTCGATTGCTATAATTTTTAATAATTGTACAGTTCTCCATATAAATCTAAATCAGTTCAGCCCTGGAATTATAAACCTGGTTATAACTTTAGTAGAAGAGTTTAGGGTCTGTGGTTACACTTTAATGTTGTTATGTTTGGACAGGAAACTCCCTGTCACTAAATCTCTAAAATGTTCATATTTTGCTCCTGAGAATGTAAGGTTTACTCAAAAAAGTCTAGAACTCTTTCAATTATAAACCTATGGTTTTTATCTGAAAATATGTACAAACGGTGGCATTTATGCAATTTATTTCAGAGGGTTCTGAACTGTATCAGAACGTATTTATTTTTTCATGGTCTTTTCTTCAAACAGTCTTACATTCCCACTTTTTTCCTATTCAACGCTTTTCTCACTTCCTAAGTGTAGATTATTTTGCATTCAAGATCTGTTGTATTTTGATATGCAATGTGTATCCCTTGTATCTTATCTGTGCACAAACCCTCTCTTGAACCAAAAGTGTTCAATAAGCTCGAGACTCGGAAATGATAGAAATTACTGCTGACTATAGATCAAGCACATGGAAAACAAATACACACTGTGGAGTTTTTGACTCACCAAAGTACCCTTTCCTTTCTTGATATGTATTTAGCTGCATTTAATACATGTTACGTATTTCTTTTTTTGAATTCGAGTTTCATATAATCCCAAATGAAACACGTTTTCTCTTTCCTATCGGCAGAGCCATCACAATGTGTACTTTACGTTTTAGCATCCCGACCCTAGGGAATGCCTCTAAACAAATTCAACAGCTACAAAGGACACACCAGTGCTGCTGAAAGTCAGCCATTTTCCCCCTCATAACACCCGACAACAATTCAGTGGGGTCCCTAATTTACCTTTCAGCCTCACCCATGAGCAAATATCACCATTCCAGGAGTCCTTTTAAAAGTGGGGAACAGGATCTCCTGACCATGTAGATTGCTCCCTTTTTGAAGTCTCTTTCTCTGCTGTCTATAGAAGAACTGTCCAGAATAGGTTCAAAAGGACCAGTTTGACGCCAGAACTTCAAGATAATCACTATGTGAATGGCGTCTGTTCATAATCATTGTTCGTAAATTTGTCTTTTGTGGAAATCACATCAACCATTGTGAATACAACTTTGTTACAAATGCAATAGTATCACATTCTGACTTATTTTATCATCCTTTTTTCGCCATGCAGCTGGCTCATATCAGCCCATCATACTTACTCAGAACATACTTTATGCAGCCCTTAGCTGCATCTCTATCATACAAAATATTTGAAGTAGTACATACCAATTTATATGTGTGCTAGACATCACATATTTGGGCTACAGTGCATGCAATACAACTACATAGTAATATGAAACAGTACCATCAAAAACAGCCATTATGAGAAATCTTATTAGAGTCAAGATACCTACTGTGGCTTTATTTATTTCAATATTGTAAATACATCCTGAACATACAATTCCATCATACACACTTGAATCATTTAACCTCAATTAGATTCTAACCTTCTTCTGTCTATGTGTTGCTTTCTTGTTTTCTCAGTCAAATTTAGTAAGTTATTTTGAATGAAAACCCTCAAGAAGCATTCATCATACAGATATTCAAAAGAATATGTTTTCTTTACTCTATATCAAGAACATTGTAGAACATTTGCAAATACACCTGAAGTTATTTTAGATGGAAATGTAAAGTGAACATTAATTTATAATGATAAGGTTTACTATAGGCATAAAACAGGTAAAACGTTGAAACATTTTTATATTTTACTGAGTGGTCAAGGCATGCATTGATTTATGCAACTAATATCATACATATCTCACATCTTCAAAAGTATAGAAACTTTCTTGTTACTGCATAAGTTGAATTAACATCGCTTTATTGTTTACAATAAAGAATTGCCAAATTGACAGTGCACATTTGTCACAGAGGTGGTAGTGTCAATCAAGGTCTAGAAGTATAAGACAGCATAGTAAGAAGAAATGACCCACAGTTTCCAAACTTCCATCATAAAAATGAACAGCAAGAGATAAACAGGTAACAGGTGCTGCACCTGATGTTAAAGCTAGCCAGTGGCAAGATATCTAATTGAAATCTGAGGAATAGAACCTTAGGAGTTTCGGATTCAGTCTAGTCAAATAGGTCTCAAAAGTAGAATTTTTGATATGTGTAGTTTATCTTCTAGTGACCCAAATTATCCTGAACAGTGTAATCTAACTACCACTAACAGTGCCGACTTTAGGGTGGTGCAGCCAGTGCCAATGGGCCAAGCACTGAGGTCAAGGGTCATCATTTGAACAACAGTCTGAAGAGAGATAAGAGTAGCCTGCTCAGATCTTTGTGTGTGGCACATTTTTGGGGGATAATAAAAAATGCATGCTAACTCTGGTGAATAATCTACGTGATGGAGAGGTCAGTGATTTCCTAACAGAATTTGTGGTTGATTTGCATCACTAAAGTGACACAAAACTGGTGAAAATGTTTGTTTTGGAATTTCCTTCTAACGCAAATATTGAATCATGTTAAAAGTATCCCTAAAGTAACTTGAAGTTGCACTATGCTCTACTGTGCACTACTTTGTGTCTAGGAGATGTCCCATGTATGATAGATGGACATTCAAATACAACCATCCATGGATTGTGATGCTAAACCCTTTCTACTAGGGAGTTGTGCACACATACAAAGTGGTAAAGTGTTAAACCTTGTCAAAGCATAGAATTATGTACTTAAAGGGCACTCTTTCAGTACAAAACTGAAGGATAGACTTTAAGTACAAAACCTGTGCTTGACATCATGTACTGTGCTGCAAGGGCGTAAACATTGGTCCAAGGCAGCCTAAGGTAAGCCACTGCTAGGTGAAATAGTGACAGTGCCAAATCATAGAGATGGCCCTGTTGTGCTCTCTCCTTTCACACACCGCAGTGAACTAACTTTGGTTACGGTGCTGTTGCATTAAAATGTAGTAAACATGCCCCTTTGCTTCTCTAGATGAAACACTCAACACATAATGCTTGCCAATTTATGTGGCTTGTGACTCCTAGACCTTATGGTCCTTATTGTCTTATGTAACATTTTCCATACATTGATTTGCACATTCATTTATTGTCTCTGTGTAATATGCGTTTGTGTGAAGTAAAGTTCTCTGACACCTTACATTGGTATGAGTAACGCTATGAAAATAAATTAAATACAAGAAATTAAACTTGAGGAGAGATGAGGGGCACCATTATAACATAGGATATATCCGAGGCCTAGGGAAGACACAAGCAAAATTAATTGTATTGCAGGGCTCCAATGGTAAAGCTGGCCCTAATCACTGACCTGAATCAGGAGATATGATTATTTTCTCAATCACCTTACTCCCTGTCCTGAACGCTGGTATAGTTCCTTTCCATTCAGAGTCACTCTAATGTTATTGTTTAAATTGCTGCTGTGTTGCTTATATGTTAGCTGTTTTCAGTGTTCATGATGACAAGCACATTAATGGTAAGATTTGCAAATGCATACCAAAGTAACAGGGTCTGTTGGGAGAATTGCCCTCAATTTCATAGTGTGTTGGTTTCCATTGGGTAACATCGAGAAAAGATACATGTTTGCATTTTATAATTACTACATCTTTATGTTTTGTTTTTGTGTTTTCCATTTTCAGGAGCCTTCCAATGTTTCCAATGTTTGGTGGTGGCAGAAAGTATGTACTGTCACGATACGAGGCTCCTAGTTTTATCATTGTATAGTCATATTATTTTGCCTTGTCTTTTGTGATTTGTGTGTGCTTGTACTATTTTACATAACATACGTGTATACACTGAGATATTAATAAAGTGTTGTGTCTTTGCAAAGACTCCCAACCCTAGGGGGACATTCACATCTTTATTGCAAGTCCGATGACTCTGTACCTAGAATCAAACCCTCACCACCTCATCTGAGCTAGGTCTTGACTGCCCATCCGTGTCTATCTGGGGAGAGAATGGGGCTTGTAGGCCAACTTTACATCACAGCGTAGCTAGAGTCCTACTAATTGGAAATCACTAGGATTATTATCTTTGATAGCGCTTGGTTGTATCAATAACTGCCAGGATCATGGGAAAGTCTAGTTTCAACACCACTCAAAAAAATCTTACAGTTAACATGCTAGATGTTATGTAACATTGTTCAAAGTTTACAGTATCATTGTAGCCTGCTGCCGTAGGCAATTCCTGTTTTAAGGGCCCTGAACCAAAGTGTGAGACTCGGGCCTATAAAGAGAGTGAGAGTCTTTAACAACTGATAGAGCTTGAGGCAGAAGAGCTACTTGATTATTAGAAGACTCCAGCCAATGAGGTTAGAATCTTCTAAATTAAAATAGGAGAAACAGAAAGGCAGACATTGAAATGTTGGATCATAAGGCTTATACCAGTCTTTATTAGGCTTGAGCCACTTCATGGTCTTTAATGGATCTTCCAATATTTCAGTGGACATGATTCTCAAAACAATAGGCTAACCTTACACAGATTTTAAATGTCAGCAAATTTATTTTATCAAAATGCAGTTGTATTATACTATTTTTTTAAAAATTAAAACAGTTCAAATTTACATTTTTGGAATTTGTACTTTAGGTGTTTAGTTCTAGTTTTAGCAGTTATGACTGTGCCACTTATTTTCACAAAACACCAGGCTATGCTACCATATCATAATTCTCTTTTGGTGCCATAGGATCTGTTCACTTCAGGCAAGATTAATCTGACATCCAGCAATCATCTAGAGATGTTGTAATGTTTTGCCTGCATTAGATGAAATCCACACCTCTGATTCCCATTGGTCACACACAGTTGGTTGATTTGGCAATTCATTCCAGTCCTCATTCTCACTGGCTGTGGTGTGTCAGGAAACAGAATGCAGTTCTCCTCAGTGCATAGCTTGTTTTTAGGTCTCAGCTAGAAAGCGCATGCGCTGTCTCTTCGAGACACATTGTTTACAATCAGTGGGCTACAGCCCACCCATACATAGTCTTATCATTTGTTCACTTCAACATCTGTCTTGTATACTTTGTTCCTGTTTGTCCATAGAATTTCTATGTCATGCCTCTTCTTGTGTGTGGCCCTCCCCTAGAGAATGGACCAAGTGCTTGTGTTCCTCCACTGCTACCATTTTTAAGCTACTTTTTTATTTGTGTTTAACCACTGCATATGAATACTCATCTTTTCACTCTCTCCTTCCTGTCCCACTTGGCTCATCCCTGTTTCTTCTTTCCCCCTCCTACCCACCCATCACTGGTGCTTCTTTTCCCCTCCCACCCATCCAAAACTTGTTGCTTCTCTCCATGTCCCACCAGCCCCCTTACCTGCTACTTCTTTCTTCTCTCTCGAGCCCAATAGCATTCATGCAGAAAGGATGCGAAGTAACAGCCATAGCTACTGACTTTGGAGCTGGGGAACCAGGTTCAAGTCTCAGCATTGGATCAACATCGTGAACTTCTGGGCAATTCACCTAATCTCATCATGCCTACCAAAAATGAATATGTCCTTGTTTAATGTAACCTGTGCTCAGATAAAGCATTCCATTACATTTGGGTCGAGCTCACGCTTTATACAACTGCAAAAAAAAATTACATTACACTAGATGGCTATCCAGCAAGTGTACCGTCTCTTCGCTGCAATGTTGAGTTAGTTGTCCTGTCCCTCCTGACATACAAAAGAGTGCTATGACGTGCCGACGCTGGTCACATCATAGTGGTATTTTTCTGTGACTTTCAGCCAGGCTGAGCAGCAGGTGTGCTGCTATACAGCATGACTAAAAGACATGGCTAAAAGACATTGACAATGCCAGGATCAGACATTACCTAGACCTATTGGCTTTGACAGTTCTTGTTTGATAAGGGTACGCCAGAGAGTCCAGCTATGCTCCTTCTGTGATGTGGCATGTTTTAAGCAGAAAGAATACCGGTCACATATCAAAGGCTGGAGAGAACTCATCAAGACTAATCATCACCTTTCCCAGAGCCCAAAACCTTCATCTCTCTGAGCACATCAAGGAACTGAAAAAAACGGCTACTCAGAAACAGGGGAGGCGGGGTAGAACAGGCAGAGAAAAAAAAACCACACACAAATGTTAATGACAAAATGAAACAAACCAACGGAACCTATAAGCGACAACAAGTTAACTATCAGTAAAAGAACGACAGTACTTAGGGAGCATCCACTATCTCAAGGCTGAATGATGCTAGCCCTGGAAAGGTTCTTGAGAATGGCTCTGAGAGGCAGGGTAGCTTTTCTAAAACAGTATACATGTCTCAACGGATTGTTCAGCAGACCTCATATAAAATAGAGCCCCAACCCCAGTAAAAACAAATCAAGTAAAGAAAGAAAACTACAAAAATGTTGGTAATATGTTAAGCAGAAATGAGTCATCAAAATAAAATATATAGCATAAAATGTCATATCATAACTTAAAATACTACATCCTAATTAACCAAATATATATGCATTCCCTCACATATCCCTTTCGTACTTCTTATTTTTAACTTATTATTGTGATGTAATAGAATTTGTAGTCGCGTGAATTACACTTTAAATCAAATGCACTGTTCAAATTATATGTTGAATATAAACCGGTTTAAAACAATGTACTATTGGAAAAGGAGACATGTTTAGGGCTAAAATAATCCCAAGAGAATCACATTTTCCATGAGAAAATATTACAACTTGACTAAAATGAACATATCCTATTTTCCATTCACTTCACTAATAAAATATAGGTAGTTCAGTACTTTCCTGGACTCAGAATTTATTTTGGCTAATGATCTTCAAGAGTGTTTGCAATTAAACGTATACAAGTTAGATGCCAAATAGCTCAAAGGGCATCTTTGCTCACACAGGCAGTTATTGCTAAAAGGCAGGGAGTGAGACAATGTCTTGCCAATTAGTCTTCTGTTTGGGATATGTTGTTCAGTGTCAGGGAAGGGAAAGGAAAAAAGTTTATTTGCATTGAGTTTTTCCTAACAATGCAGTACAGAGGTTCCCTTGTAAAGGGGGCATTCATATCGTTTAGAGAAAAGGTGGTCATTTATCTCTCATAGTGTTGACTACTGCAAGGCTATTGATTCTGGGCTGAAAATTGTTCTTGGAAACCGTCAAGAGGGGATAGGTGAGACGTGTAACCTGTTCTTGTAGTGTTTATTTCCTTCTACTATATACCACTAACCAATAGGGAGAGACACAAGAATATAAATTTTTCTGTTTATTTACTGCAGGGAACAATATACAATGTAAAGGAAAACTATTTATTTAGTTGGTGTTAGAACTGGCATCCTTGGCATGGTTTCTACTAACGTTTTTGCCTTTTTGACCTGTTGGTTGTCTGATCTCGTTTTTGCTGGCTTTAGGACTTTGGGTACTTTGCCACTGCTAAAGTGCTAAAGTGCATGTGCGCTCTGCTTTTTTCCACAACTGGCATATTTAATTTACCTATGGGCCTGTAATAAAGTGCACTACCTGTGCCCAGGGCATGTAAATTAAATGCTACTGGGGGATTGTGCCACACACTTTATTAGCCCTTCAGTAGCCCTTTAAACATGACTTCAGCAGCCCTTCAGTAGCTTTTTAAACATGACTCACCCTGCCATTGCAGAGCCTGTGTGTGCAGTGTTAAACTGCTATATTGATCTGGCAAGTTAACCCTATAGCCAGACCTGAATGTTCCTTTTTAATACATGTTAGTCACCCCTAAGGTAGGCCCTGGACAGTTCCAAAGGCATGGTGGAGAGTATTTAAAAAGTTGTAAATGTACTTTTACATGTCCAGGTAGTGAAAAACTCTTAAATTAGTTTTTGACTACTGCAAGGACTATCTCTCACACTGATCAACATTGGGATTGTCTTATCTCATTTTAAAAGTGTAATTTTCAACTGGGAAGAGATGGGATCCCTATGTTTGGTGTCTCTGGAATCACAATTTAAAATCACAACTGATGGTGAAATTTGATTTTAAATTGTAATTCTGAAAATTCCACTTTTAGAAGGTTGGCATTTTCCTACTTTAAATCATCTAGTGCCTTCTGCCTGTCTCTGAATACATGTCTTGGTGGGTGACAGCTGGGCTCTTGTGCATTCCCTCCAGACAGCCATACAAAGGGAGGTTAGGTGTGATTGACAGACTATCAGCATCTTGATGGCCCATTCTGGGAAGGATGGGAGAGAAGCGCTGACACTTACACCTGAATGGGATATGTCCTGATCCCACACAAAGGACTGCATAACCCCCTGTAGTGAGTGTGGAGCCAGGTCAGAAAGGGCAGGAACTCTGTGCTCTTCAAAGGTCTCTTTTTAAAGTGTTCCCCACTTCAAAGTCACCACTGGAAATAAGAACTGAACTTCTGATCCCACCAAATCAGGACACTTCTGGCCCTGAGGACATTCTGCCAGGAAGAAGGACTGCTGTGCTACTGAAGGGATTGTCACTCCGCTGGACTCTGCTGTACTTTGCTTGACTCCTGCTCTGCTGTGCCTGCCCTGCTGCCTGCTGTCATCCTTGCCTGGAAGTAAGAATGACTGGACTTGCATCTCCCAGAACCAAAGTGACTCTAAGGGCTTGCTGTTCTGAAGTCTCAGGGACATCACACACTTCATTTCATCCTACAACTGCACCTGGACTTTGCTTGCTGCAAGTCTTACTCTGCCAAGTGGTTCCAATTCAGTCCTGGGCCCTTGGAAGTGGGTATAAAGTCCTGCAACTCCAAAATCCATGCATCGACTTCGATGCGCCGGTCGGACATGACATAACTCCCCTCAACACCAATGCATCACCGCTGCCACTTAGGACCAAGACGGCTGTGCACCTTGATGACAAGATATCACCTCAATTGCTAAGAAACTGCTGCCAATGCATTTCGGATTGCGTTGCTCAGAACCAAAGCATCTCCTACATCCAGCGGGATCAATGCTGATGCGTCGCCACCTCTGCTCCACACTTCGGGTCCCGTCAGTGGCAAAGCTGGGTACTTTTTAGTGGGACAAGGCTAGTCCCTTTATCGTGGTTAGCCTGACTTTTCAGACTTAACCCAGTGTAGCGTAACAAGATAAACCTGGTTGGCGCTTTATGCTTTTAAGCACTATATTGCATTTTAGTCTTTAAAAAGTCATTTCCTGACTTCTATTTATTGCCTTTTTGTCGTTTCAGTCTTGTTTTATTCATTACATTAAGAATTATTTTTCTAACCTGCTGTGGTATATTTTTGGTGTGGTGTTTTACTGTTTGAAGTGTTGCACTAATACTTTACACGTTGCCTCTTAAGTTAAGCCCCCCCGGCTCTGTGTCAAGCTACCAGAGGGTGAACACAGTTTAATTTATGGTGTATATCTGACTTACCCTGACAAGAACTGTGGTTCTTGCTTGGACAGGGTGCATACCTCTGCCAACCAGAAATCCAGTTTCTAACAGTTGAAAAATATAGGGAGATTAATTTAAAGATGCTTACGGCATGAGCTCTAAAGCTGAAGATCTTGGTTGAACCATATATGTTTTATACTGTTTTACTCTTTTTTTCTTTCCTGATGATGTGTTAGTGCTGCTGTGTGTAAAACGAACTATAGAAATGTCATCAAATGGCAGAGAAATAAAATGATATAAAATGATTGCAAATGTAAAGAAAATGTTCAAGAAATAGCTGCCAAAAAAAGAGCTATGTTAAACAGAACAGTTTGTGAAAGCCATGCACCACTGACAATGGGGTTTTACTTCTCGTGGCTGTGTATATTTGATAGGACTAGATTGTTTGTGTTACACACGTCTATGCAGTTGTGGGCGAGAAATATTTCACCCACCATCTCCAGGCGACTTGTCTGCTTATCCATGGTCTCAGAAAATCCCGGTTGGACCGTGACCTTTTGCCCATATGTGCCAGTCGGGAAAACCAACAGGATTCTACAAGGGCGTGGGTGTGGGCAACAGTACCATCATCACTGGCAACGTGAACTAGGAAGTAGTAAATTCCTCCACGATTTAAGCTTTTTTGTAATCAGGGTTACTGCTAGGGAATAACTATTACCTGATGTGTATAGGGGTGGGGAGTGAAGGATAGTAGATAGTGAAGGTGAAATCCTTGGAATTGTCATTTCCATGGGCATGACGATTTACCTGTGTTTGTCCACTTGCACTGTGGCAAATATATGTCTTCAATAGGCTAATCCCTCAAATTTCCTAGGTCGAGAGATTAGCCACTAATGGCTACTCATACTAGCCCAATGATATGCGTTTTTCTATGACTGCCTTGCAGATGAGTATGGCTGACTGGACTATCAGCAAGCCAGCACGTCTGTCAGCAGACTTATAGCTGCTCTCACCCACAAACAGTCTGTGCCATTTTGAGTTAGAAAAAATATCTCCTCACGAACAACAGCACAATGGCAAGGAACTGACTTTGGCAGAGAGCTGAGCTTTTGCCCATATCATAATCCCTCTTAGTTTGGGGTCCCATCTCAAAAGAGTCTTCTGGGAGTTTACATCAATAGAAGGGATGCGTCATGCTTACCCTTCTGGGTCGCAGTTGTCTCAGGCTGCTCTGTGACATTTTCTGAGGTCCATCTTTCCAACATGCTGAAACATATCAGTACTGTTTGGTGCATTGCAACAATCTATAAGAGGAATTCACTGGCAGGGCATGCCACAGCTTCTTCAATTATATGTCTTTTTCATAGATTAAAGACTTCAGTAGAGGTGCTGCTGAAAGTGCCAATTCTACTCTTTTCACCTCCACCAATAACTGGTATGAACATAATGCTTATAGGATTATGTTTGAGTTGCTAGAATGTTTTTTCAGAGGAAAACAAGGCCTGATCATACAAAAAACATAAGGTGTTATTAAAACCTGCAAGTTCAAATTGCATCATATAAGTACCCACTGACTACTTCAATGATTTGGACCTAGTAGAAAATAATTCAAACAAAGTGTTTATTAAAACCAGTGAGAAAGAAAACAGCATTGAAATGGCATGACATCAGCCACCAACATTTTAAAATATGCTGTCTTGCTTTATACATCACGTAAGTCCTCAGTTTATGTGAATGGAATGCAATCAGTTTCTTTTAATTTGCAAAGAGGTGCAAGACAAGGTTTCCCTATATCTTCATTATTCTTAAGTTTGTCCCTTGAGCCTTTCCTAGAAACAAATTGTAGATAGAGTAGTTTTGTTGGCTACACGGAAGAGGATATGGAGTCAACTTCACAGTTTGTGCAGGTGATTTATTAGTATATTGCATCAAATAGTTTATTTCGAAAACATATTTTCCTTAAACACACATTACACATAAATTCCATTGTACAATACAATCTGTTAAAAATATACAACATAAATTATAAGGCTTCCAGTAATCACATATCATTATACAAGATAAAAAAACGAGAATATTATTGTATATATATCTATATATATATAGATATATATATATATATCTATATATATATAGATAGATAGATAGATAGATAGATAGATAGATAGATAGATATATATATATAGATATATATATATATATATATATATATATATATATATACTCTGATTACTACAGTTCCAGCATTTTGTCAGTTATTAGACAATTATTGAGCTGTACCAGGATCCAAATTAAATAATGATAATAATAAATCTGATGTCATGCCTATTAATAAATATATTTTGAAGATATGTTTAAAGATTATGGTTTTAAAAGGGACTAGGCATGTTTAAGCATTATGTATTCAAACTCTTTAAAATATACAATTTCAATTAACGTTGAAAAAAGTAAAACAAGTACCCCATCTGAATAAAGATGATGATGTTACCCATCATCCATTTCTATACATCCATGCTTCCTGGGGAGTTCCCTCTGAATTGTTTTTTAATTTATTGAAGGAATGATGATAATGTTTTTATGGAATAAATAGAAAGCATGCATATCTTCAAATAAACCTAAATATCTATGTATAAAGAAGATACTAATTTTACCAATTTTATCATTGTGTTTTTATCTTTAAAAAAGATGTTTTTTTTCAGTACCTGGCAAAAGTTAAAAAACATAGTTTCATGCTCCCTTTTACATTTGAAGGCCTGGTTTCTATTATGCAAACTCCTAAATCTTTCCCCGCCTCTGTAGTTTATCACTCCTCATAATTTGCCAAGCAGATTCTTTCAATCCCCTCCTCTGATTTACATAACTTTAGTTTATCCCATATTTGATGTATTACTAACACTAGAATGAGTAATAGAGTATTATTTTGGAAGGTCCGATGAGCAAAGGTATCAAATAGGACAGCTGCTCTCTGGCAAGGATTTTCTTTCTTTTCAAAAACTCTGATGTAAAGTATTTTACCTCCTTTTTATAACTTTATATATGACTTGTAAAACGTCTGTATTGAACAATTCTTATCTATCTCTTAGATAACAGATTCACAGTTAAAAGAAACACCTTCTGTTTATAATTTTTATACAGAAGTGAAAGTGCCTTGTATATACAAGAGCACATGCACTAATAATTCAGCTAGATCAAAAGTAGAAATCAGTGGGAAAAAGACAAAACAATCTTCCCCATTTACTTATGAAATAGAAGCTGCATTAAACCTCTCACTCAGCTAGCACCACACAAACACTGTTTGTTTCTGTAATAGTGGATTCTTAGCTCCTGCTTCTTTTGATAAAGTGAAAATTTATGAAGATAACAAGTGTTGGTCTTGTAATAATGTTGTGTACAAAAAAGTGATGGATGTATTGCTTGAAAAAATCCCCGCCACTGCCAATTACACAGAGCTGCATCGCAGTCGATTGTTATTTTGCACACCATGCCACGTCAGTTTTTGCTCATGATAATCGTGATGTCTTACATATGTTTTATGAATGCCTCAATTACTGTTTTGGTTACACAATTGGGAAAGGATTACTGATGAATGTGTGATCAAACTTCTTTTTGATAAATTGCACATTTTCCTGGAAGGATTTTTGGCATACTGATTTCATGATTGGAAAGTTTATTGGTCGTATAGCTATTGCTTTTCAAATAATTAAATTAAATGGAAAAGATAACAGTGATTGGTTAGAAGTGGTGCTTTTACCCTGATGCCCCATTCTATAGCCAATATAGAGTTCTCAGACATCAAATTGATGTATAGACACAACCAAAGAACTGTAAGCAAGGCTCCGATCCCACAAATGGAAATTTAAAGTAAGAGCGGAGTGCATAGCACCAAAGATTAAAATAGTATGGCTTGCCCATCCAATTAGCAGCATTTGCAAAGAAAATAAGGAATGAATATGTTAAACTAACAATACATATTCGACCTGGGTTCTTAGGTGTAAGGTGAAACCCCATTTGCGCCATGGCAAAACAAAATGGATTAGGGCAATCTCCAAACTGCGAAGCATTCTTAGCTACTAATAATACCAAAATCTGTATCATGATTTATCATGTTAATGGACGGTCCAGCAATTATCAGAGTTATTGACTGCCCCAAAGATTGAAAGCACACATCACTTAATCTTTGTCTTGAAAAAGACTGAGGCCTGAAAACCACTAAAGTGAAGAAACATGTGTTGGCTGTACGTAATGGTACTGATGATAGCAGCAGAAACATTTTCTTTTCTTTGTAAACTGAAACGAGAATCAAGAGTAAATGGTAATCACGCTAATCTCTGTGAAACCAACTCTGTTTAACATTTTAAATATATTTTGTTCATTTAACATATTCTTTCCTTAGTTTCTGTATACATTTTCTGGCAGAATACACAATTTTAATCTTTGGTGTTATGCATTTGCTCTCATATTATAAAATGAAGCAAACAAGCATTGGCAAATGCAAAATATCTTGCTTTTATCAAACATCTAATAACACAGCTAATCTCTGTATGGCTTTTTTCTAAAAGCTGGAATTTTGTGGGGGTTTCTCCCATTAAATACCATGATGAAGCAGCCTCTATGGCAAAAATATAGAAGCTGGGGTGGAGCCCCTGTCACTAGAGTGCATTAGCAGAGTTTTGAATGAATGAATGAATCTTTTATTGCATGATTAATTAAAATTGTTACATCAGATTAAAATAGATTAAAAAGGGAAAATAAAAGTAAACAGCAAGGAAGACCCTTCAAATGCCAAAGCTCTTACCCAGCATACTCCCGCCTAGCGCCTATAAGGGTGCATAATCATAACACCTTCTATCTAAATACAATAAAAACCAACCGTGGGATCCCCAAAACACAAACTGTTACACAAAATGAGCACCCATTATGCCTTTTTCTGCTGGCACCAACTAATTGTTCAGTTGTTGACCCAGTACCATATCCGACATTCCCCGGGCCATCTCAGCTTTTTGTTAAATAAATAGATGTGCAAAGATACGTACCAAAGGCCCTACTTACATACCACAAGGCCAACCAGACTCAAATAGGCTTGCCCGATAGCTGTTGACGTCACAAATTTATGAACTGTATTGGTGAGCTATATCAATTTAATATAGGAAACAATACAAACTCAACTCTGCCACTTAGGTCATGCAGAAGCCAGCAACATGGGCCTGAAGCTGTGATGCATAGATTACCTCTCTCAGCTTGTCATCCAGGTCTGTTAAGTAGAAATGAGGGATAGCTTAGGTGGCAGGAGCCATTTCGTCAGAGCCATTTCTTTATAGGCCCCCCTTCCTCCGTGAATACCCATGCTAATTTGGCTCCTTGCCTGACGTAAGGCTAGACACAGATTGTAAAAAAAAAATCCCGAAACAGGCTAGTTCCATGGGGACCACTGCAGGGAAAATAAGTCTTAATGCTTCATTACATGTTCTCACCCCAAGTTTCAAGAACAGAGGTTTTAGAAGTGGGCGTCTTTCTGACACCAAGCATTGTAAGCATCATACAAGATGTATTATAGATTCAGGATGGTATTTACACAGAGTGCATTCGTGCATGTGCCCTTGTGCGATCTTCCACTTCTGTCGATATTCCCAAGCAGGTAGCATTAAAAGGCGCATCTGCAGAATGTTCTGGAACACTTGCTCTCCTAAAGGTGCTTTTAGATAGGGCTGGCCTTTGGTGGTTACGTAAGATTCAGGCAAGCCATCAGGTCCACGGATGTCCCTGACTTTTGAGATATCTTTGTCTCTGGAGGCCTGCACGCCAAGCTCTTTAAATTTTTTCTTTAGTACCACTTTCGTGATGGCAGGGTCTGTGGAAAGGATGGGGCCAGGTTGAACTGTTCCTCAGCCTGTGTCAGATAGACGACCCAACTACTTGTTTTGTCTTTGAAAATTGCTTTCAAGACCCCCCTGAAACTACCTGCCTCCGCCTTACAGACACTTTGATAAAGCTTTATCATATCCATATTGTACGTTAAATCCATACTTATTATGTCTAATTCCAGATGTATCCCTGCGTGCCTTGTTGGTCTGGGGATCTTGAGAATCCTTTTGTAAGCTCTGATCTGGGCATTCTCTAGCTGGCTGTCAATTTGCCCGGAAATTTCAAATGGCCATAGGTAATTACGGGTAGCAATTTTGCTCTTATCACCCTCCTTAATGGCTCACATGCAGGTGCCTTACTCCGTTGATGGAGTTTTGCTAATGCATAAAAGATTTTCACTGCTTTAGAAGTCAGTGCAGCTGCCTGGTGTGTCATTCTCCCCGTCTTTGTTAACCAAACTCCCAGGTAGTGATATTTATCTTCCATTTCTAAGCTTAATGGTCCAAGTTTCCATATTCTATGCAGATATTTTGTCTGACGTCTGAAGACCAGGACTTTAGTTTTTTGTGCATTTGCTTTTAAGGCATTTCTTTCGTTGTAAACAAGCAATATGTTGACACCCCTTTTGAGCCCAATCTGGGTTTGGGCAAGCAGGACCATATCGTCCGCGTATTGAATTATGGGAAGCACCAATTGCGCCAGGCTCGGAGGAAACGTATTTCCTCTGAGCAACTCAGCACCCAGATCAGCTGTGTATAAGTTAAAGAGGGTGGGGGCGATAACACATCCCTGTTTTAGGCCTTTGTTGGTAAAAATCTTCCTAGTCACACGTGTTTTTGTAATTTTTATTCTCACCCAAGTCTCAGGGTATAAGGTCATTACTGAAGCTAACAATTTCCTTGGTATCCCCCAAGAGGCTAAATTTTTCGAAAGGATGTGCCGCACCACCCCATAGAAAACTGCACTATAATCAATAAAACATGCAAAGAGTGGAGGAGATGTTGGTTTTTGTGCTTGTTGCCCAAGGTATGAGAGTGCCAGGACATTGTATAACATAGAGGAGCTAGGTCTAAAGGCTGTTTGATATGGTGGGATGATGCCATTTGCTGAGATCCATTCTTCTAACTCTTGAAGCAAAACCCTTGCATATGCTTTGCTATCTACGTCCATTAAGGCTATCAACCTATAGTTTTCAGGGCAGGTGGTACCCCCTTTTTTATAAATGGGTTGAAGTATTGAGCACTTCCAAGCCGCCGGAACCACCTAAAAGTGTAAGCAATCATTAAAGTAAGGGGTATATCCCAATATGTTTAATCTTCTCTACAAAATACTCCCTGGTAGGCCATTGGGGCCAGGAGTCCCATCCCGCCTCATTTTGCCAAGGATCGTTTGCACAGTTTTAATGGATAATAGGAGCAGTTTTATCATCTATCCCATCCATTTAATTGAGGCCAGCTGTGAGAACTTGATCCCCTACATATTTTGGGTCCACAAAGAGATTTCCCAAATTAGTACTGGTTTCAGAATCATAGAGCAATGTGCTGATGTAGTCCCAAAATTCTCTGCTTTTATTAGGCGGCAGCAATGTTACCAGGCGTTTCCAGCATTCTTCCATCTCTATTACCTTCATAATCCATAATGCTCTTTTGTAATCTTTCCGTGCCGACTTCCTAAGTGCATCTGTGGCCGGAGTTTTGTTTCTCTTATAGCACCTTTCTGCCTGCCGATATCTCTTTTTATGCTGTAACCATTCCTTGGTTATTAGCTGCTTATCCACCATATTCATTTTGCCCCGAGTATGACTGGGCTGTGCTCTGTTGTAAAGATGAGCTTGGAGTTTTTTTTAGCACATGCCCCCATTGATCAGTTATTTGACCTGCCCCCTGATGGAAATGTATTGGGCCATTTGCCTGCTTCCTTGCCTCATATTTCATTTTGCAGGCGGCAGACCATTTACTGCGTTTTGTTAAGGGGCCATTGGTGAGTTGGAGGCCACTAGCTTTATACAGATCATGTCTCATAGTCCCCAGATCAACATCTATTGCCACTGGATTATGGTCACCTTCAGTTCTATGAATCACTTTGTGGCTTAAGCACCTGCTCAGAAGTACTGGGCTTAGAAAGATATAATCTATTGTAGATATATTTCCAAAAGTAGGAATGCATGTGCCCGCTACTAGGTTGCTACGATCCGTCGTTTCAAGGTCATGTTCATTGAGGAAAGATTTTATGGGCAATCTTACTGGATCTCGGCAGAGCCCCCCTTCTTGACCAAGCTGGCGAATGTTAAAATCACCTGTCAACACATATACATGGTCTGGATGTTCGTAAACAAACTCCTTCAGAAGGACCAGTATAGATTTAGCCATCTTCTTTCCTTGGTGGAGGATAATGTATATGTTTATCACTGTAACTGAGGTGCTTTTTTTACGTAAGGCTAAGCCCTGTATTATTAACAATAGCATGTTGCTTGTAGATTTCTCCCACATTGCTAATTTAATGGCCAAATTTAACTTAACGTATTTAGCAAGACCTCCAATAAGTCTTCTAACCAAGTTTTTTTGTCGGCAGGTGACTGAAATGTTGTGAAGCCAGCTATGGTCAGAGGTTCTGCTGACCATGTTTCCTGGAAGCACATAATATCTGCCTCAATTGCAAAGCTCTTAGTGCTAGAGCTGGTTATTAGTGAAGCCAAGCTGGTCACATTCCAGCTAATTATTGTAATCGCATTAAGATCAGATTTTATAGGAGGCCATTCAGAGCTAAATACACTTCTTCGTTTTAGTAGACAGGGCTGCGGGGAGCCAATCCCATCCTTGCCCCTTCACAATATCATGACAGTCATTTAGCCAATCAGAGTGAAACATACCTATATTCCTACACCCATCCTGGTTGGGCTCACCAGTATTCCTTGTCAAATGTATGGTTATTTTTTCCTCCAAGAATAGTGGTTTCATGACGGGAGTGCTTATCAAGCCACTGGGATTTTTCCTCACCAGATGTGATGCTTGTTTTCTAGCAGCTAAGACTCGTGGGTACGCGACTTCTTTGCTAATTTTTATACTCCAATTTTCCAGGAGGCCTTCATTGTCAAAGATTCTATTGATATTACTTTGTGCAGACCATATGGTCAATGTGGATTCGTTCTGACTAATCCATGTGAAAGTGCTGAAATTCACCACTAGTAGATCTTCCGACATTAAATTTTCAAATGACGATATATGATGTAATAATCGTAGGATAGTTGATCTGTTGAGATATCCCATGGTACCTGGGAAGCATATAATGGAGTAAAGATTATGGTTGGCTGATCCGTGATTTCCTGATGGTTTACAGGCTTTATATTTAATACCTTAGTGTATTCATGGTCTAGCTCTGGTCTATATTCTATTCAAGGTTGACATCTATTCTCACTGCTCCAAGCCTCCACCTGGCCTAATCCTGATCTTCCTGTGGATTGAGACCCCCTCAAAACTGTCCCCTTTGCTCCATGAGGTTCGAATGTGGTGTCTCCAAAGATCAAATGCTGGTCAATTGCATTATCACTATCACTTTGTTTATTCAAACCTAGGCCCCCATTGATGACAAGTGGCATATTATTTTGCTCTCTGTCTAGGTTACCTTCAATGATGCTGCTCCTACCATTCATGCCCAGTGGATAAGTCACACGGACATAGCTGGGCCCCTGTGCTGTTTCTGCGTTCCCCGTATACTCTTGTTCCATCACAGGCCCCACCCCTCCAACTTGTGGCAGCCCCTTTGTTAACCTTGGAACAGCTATTCTGTCGGGCCTAACACTTACTGTAGGTGGTACTTAACTAAATTCTATGTGGGATCCTCCGTCCTGGAGCTGTTTGGCAGAGGATTATGATCTTCTTTGTGAGCCAAAGCAACCTTATTGTTGTTGATTTGAAATTTAGGCTTCATGTTAGATGAGCGGTCTTCCCCCGCTGGGCAAGTGACCATTGTAGAGGTAGCAGCTGATCCCTGCTTAAAAATGGGATACAGCTCCAATGTATCTGGGGAGTTACTGGTTTCATTGAATGTTCTCCCAGTGTGATTCCATCTAATGTTTTATTTTGTGGCTTTGCATGTTTTGTTTAGTCTCTTCTTCGGTCTTCTTGTCAACGATGACTGTTGAGCATGCCTAATGCTCGACTTACGCAACTGATTCAAAACTGTCTTCACATTTTGCTCTTCTAGACTGCTTGTTCCCACAATGATTGTAGGGGATAGTGGCAGCACCGTCAAGGGAGGCTCATTTTGGGACTCATTTGGGACTGTTTCCAGTATTCGCTCTTCTAAACTATTGTTTGCCATGGTAGCAGAGGGGGAAAGTGGGAGCACCATAAGAGGGGGGACCTTTTGTGACTGATTTGCAGCTGTCTCCAGATTTAGCAATTCTAGACAGTTTTTTGCCACAATAATTATGGGGATAGCGGGGGCGCCGTGGGAGGGCACTCGTTTCTTAAACCATGCTCCTTGCTAACCGACCCCTCTGGCTCGGAGGCGGGGGGACTCCCTTTACAGCTTACCTTAGGGGGGACTCTGTCCTGCTTCTTGCCTCCAAGTACATGCAACTAGTTATTTTTCCTGTTGCCCCCGCAGGATTACAGAATTAAATTAAACTAGTTAGCATTTCTAACAATATTGAAAGTTTGACTAAAATTGCTTCCGTATTGCTCCCATCCACCCCCCTTCCCCTTTGATCCACCCTGGTCCCACCCTTCTATCTTTCCCATTAGCGCGTTCAATTTATTGTCTAACAGGAGAATGTTCTGAGCCATCATGTGGATTAACTCTAGTTGAATCTCCATCTTATGGGATTGCCATGTAAGCGCCTTGATTGCCTCCAGCAAGGAGATATTGATGGTATTTATGTTGCAGTCAGTGCTATCCCCTATCTCCCGACCCAGATTGGGTGCATGATTTCCTTTTATTTTCTCCCCAGGATCTCTTCCAAGATCCTCCTCACAGGCTTGTTCTTTGGGGCTTGAGTCTTGAAGGCACCACCCTTCCTGAGTCAATGGGCTTTGTGAAACCTGCGGGACCCACTCGATCCCTTGTTCGGGGGAGGATGCGGTCCAACAAATGTCAATAGGCTCTTGAACCAGCCAACCCACTGATTGGGATGGGGCTGTCTGGTGAATATCAGCAAATGATTGCCATCGGCTATCCCTTATATGCACAGCCAACCCACTACATGGCTGTTCAGACGTCAGAGTTAATCTCTCTGCTTTGACTTGATGTATTTGAGGGGTGTTGATATTATTGCCAGTAATAGATTCAGGGGTACCATACTGCTGATTCTTGTTGTGCCTAACCATACTACCGCCTATTGCGGTATCCGCCAGCTCTATCAGCTCCCCAACAAGTGAGACATCAAGACTGCTGTCTGTGCCTGCAGCACCACCGGGCTCATTTTGTGCTTGTTCTGAATGCGTTGACTTAATTGCTGGATCAGGTAGCCAATTGTGCAGGGCAATATCACTCCGTAGACCTTGGTTGCCCTTGTGAGTGGTGGATTCAACTCTTTCCCCCACAGTGCTTACATCGTTCCTAATTCTTGTTAAGTAGTTATGTATGTATGGTTGGCGAATAGCTCAGGCCTTTTGCTTCAGGCTCAGCTTTGAGCCCTTCTGATGCTCCTGGAGCTTAGTATTTTTATTCCAGGTCAGTTCGTAATCGTACTCCTCACAGCTAACCAAGTCTATGGGAGCTGTGGATTCTATAAGATTCACCGATTCTGAGGGCTCCTTCTCCTGTGTCATCAAGCCCTGTGGGCATGGGAGCTATTATGACACCAGAGATTTTTAGCTGCCTTTTTAGGCATAATAGGTTTACTGCTCAGGCCTGATGCCTTGGGTGTTCTGTTGCCTTAAATGGTTTTCTCTGCCAACTTGGTTTGCCATGTTCTTTGCGTGTAAAAACATTCTATGTGCCAGCTTCCAATTATCACCGAAGATCCTGCGGACCCTCTGCTCTTTCAGGCCCTTGGACTTGGCCTCCTTTGACTGTTTACCAGCTTCATCTGCGGCCTTTGCTCCCTTTGTAACTTTTGTGTCTCAGATATTGGCCTCCTATGTCCCGAAGGGATAAGCATGGACCACGATCTAGTTGGTGTTACTGAAGAGCCTATTGCAGATGCTTGTGAAGGAGGTAGAGAAGGGGTAAATACTTGGGGCCGTGCAACCTCCTATCCTGACGACTGGGCCTGGTCTAATGTTGTTTTAGAGCCTCAGGTACTAGTCGCTAAAAGGATGCTGATACTGGTTGATTTAAGTCTTGTTTGAGTGCTAGTTGCAGTGTGCAGTGTCAAACAACTGCCAAGGCAATGTTCAAAAGCCACAAGCAAGAAGGTACTAAGCGCCACCACACCCCCTGCATGCTTACTTCTCCCTTCTCAGGTCTCCAGGTACTCTACTCTCTTACTTTAGGGAGTCTCTGGCTAAGACTGTGTCCAACGAAAGCTAAAGCAATGTTCAAAAGCTGCAAGCGGGAATGTACTAAGCACCACCACACCCGCTGCCACTTGCCGTCGCTTTTTGCAGCACTTGCTCTTGCTCTCCTCCACCTTGCTTTGTTGCTGCTTCCTTAGGCCAAGGGGGGGCACGAGCATCCTTGCTTCTCCCTTCTCACGTCTCCAAGTACTCTTAATCTCTTACTTACAGGTAATCTGTTGGTATGGCTGTGTTTGTGGCAGTGGCTATATCTGACGAGGAGCCGGCCCCCCTGGTAAGACAATATACGCACCAGGGCCCGCGACAAGACCTGGCTCCACCCTGCCACTGCTGCTGTTCCTGCCTGCAAACAAACACAAATGATGGACGGAATACGGAACCAATCAAACATTCACCCCCAGTCACAGATCTGGGTTTAATCCATCAATTCTTTTGCTCACCATACCACACCAGTTTGGACCCAGCCATATGCAAATCAGTCTTGACCCTGTTCCCCTTGGGAACAGTCCAGCCCGAAATGCCAGGTCCTCTCTGGACTGGAAACAAGCATCCTGGGACCGGTTTCAGGGTATCATCCTTCATCAACTAGGCTAGCTTGAAGCCAGTGGCATAGTGAGTCCGGGACCCACGTCTGAGCATACCCAGCACACTTATGGCGTCAAAAGCAAACAAACACAAATGATGGACGAAATGCAGAACCAATCAAACATTCACCTCCAGTCACAGATCTGGGTTTAATCCATCAATTCTTTTGCTCACCATGCCATCCCAGTTTGGACCCAGCCATATGCAAATCAGCCTTGACCCTGTTCCCCATGGGAACAGTCCAGCCCGAACTGCCAGGCCAGGTCCTCCCGGGACCGGAACCAAGCATCCTGGGGCCGGTTTCAGGGAATCACCCTTCATCAGCCAGGCTAGCTTGAATCCAGTGGCATAGTGAGCCGGGGACCCACGTCTGGGCATACCCAGCGCACTTATGGCGTCAAAAGCAAACAAACACAAATGATGGACGGAATGCAGAACCAATCAAACATTCACCTCCAGTCACAGATCTGGGTTTAATCCATCAATTCTTTTGCTCACCATGCCACTCCAGTTTGGACCCAGCCGTATGCAAATCAGTCTTGACCCTGTTCCCCATGGGAACAGTCCAGCCTGAACAGCTGTTCCTATCTGGACATGCTGGACTTGCTTACTGCCTCCGTTCAGACTTGTGGGCATATAAGTTTGCGGTCCGCCGCCTCCACTACCTCCGCAGCGGTTGTTGGTGGATGTCGGTGGTTCACTCTGATTCACTCTGGGTGCAGGCCGGGGACCCACACACAGACCACCAGAAGACACACCGACACTCCCAGCGCCGGTGGAGGTGAGGACGCTGGGAGTGGGAGGGCCCTCTCTGACCCCCACTGGCTCCTCACAGGACCCCTCAAACTCGCATGCCACCCGAGAGGGCATGGGCTGGAGGGGGGTGATGGGAGTGCAAAGGGGGGTGAAGGGTCGGGTCCAAGTGGCTGTAGTCCGCAATCCGCAAGCGGGACCGGATGGCAACCCCCTGTAGGTCCCTGTGTCGGAAGGGCCCTGGCAGCAGCCCATGAGCGACCTCCGGCCCGTTGCCTGGCTCCCTAGTGTTGCGAGGGCGGCAAGTGCTTTGGGCTGCTCCAGCCCCCGCACCCAACTCCCAGCTCCCGGCTCAGGAACAACCGCGGATTGTACAGTGGTTCGTACAGCGGTCCGTGCAGCTGTCCGTGCAGCACTGCCTTCCCAGTCCCACAGTTCTCACACCAGCATCACCACGTCATTAGCAGAGTTATAATGTACCCTCAGAGAAGAATGTTATAAAAGGCCGTCGGGAGATGAGTGTGTGTTTTAACTTAAAAGTAGAGCTACTGGAATTATGCACCTTTATGGCTGCTGCATTTTCAGCATAATTATGGGTTTGCCACATTTGCCACATACTTCATATGCTGCATAATCTGCACATTTCAAAAAATAATTATGTTTCTAGCTCAAACTAATGAAACATTATTAAAAACGTGGCAAAGCATGTTGTCACGCAGTGGAAAGCACTTTCTAAAGGTTTACTGGTCACCTTTCCATTGTTTATTTCTGTATTTGGGTGTCAAGGTGGTACTACTAAGGTGAAACCTTTGCCTAGAAAGTGTTAACATATTTGAAAATACCACAATACTGAGAGAATACTAATGCCAATGTCACACTTATTGTTATAGTTAATAAAAAACATGACAATATATATCTATACAATAAAAAGTATATACATGCAATAAAATCAACAATCATGTGTAAATTGTGTTAAAACTACTGATAGGAAAATAAGTACATTGGCTAAAAACAATATTAATTTTGTACGAGGTCATGCACGTTAATAAAGTGCCTTCTGCGTACGGTTCCACCCACACCTTGCACATGACCAGAGATCAAGATACCACCTCTCACAACTGATTTTGTGCAAAGGTTAACACAAAACAAACTGTGCCGCATTATTCTACCTAATTTGCTTTTTTTAATGCAAAATGTATTCAACCCTGCCACATAAGTTGGTCAAGTGGCCTGCTTATAAGGCATGAGCAGCAACATATTGTGTAGAAGTTATTTTGACAATGGACCAGTATGTTCGGTGCAGCATATGAAAGCACAGGTGCACTCACGTCTTTACTTTTTGAACAGAAAGGTTGTAAATCCAACAGGTTTTCAAGGCAGCTAAATAAATCAAATGCACTTGAAGAGGGGGGTGGTTAGTGAATAACCTTAGTCTACCATTAAGCCAAAAAGAGCATATTTTAAAAAAAAGCCATAAACCAGCACATAAAATACCATCATGTCAGTACTGTCAGGGTCCCACTCACCTGAAAACCAGGTTCCGAAGGAATGGAGATAGTCCCTACTCTTACTTCTGGCCTAGCCCTCCACACACATTAGTAAACAAGTGTGGGCGATTAGCTTTAAGGGGAAAGAGGGAAAAGAAATAAGGAGAAGGGATTAGTCATGGAGTCAGAGCGGCTCTCAGTGTGGTACACAATACAATTCCCTCTAATAGTGACCAAAAAACTGTATGAACGTCCTCTGGCAACATGTTCCTTAAATAAAGCAAGCACAAATTAAATCAGAATGAAAAAGCATGCATTTTGTATTGATTTTAAGTAATCACACAATACACATATTCTCATTGTCATAGCTATGAAATGAAAAAAAATGGTCATGATGGCTCTTATGAAAAGCTGTCTGGAGGGAATAAGGTTTGTAAGCTGGAAGGAAGAGCGGAAGGGAGATATGCGAGTGTGATAGTCAGCGGTGAGGACACAAAGTGCACAGAGAAAGGAAAAGGAGATGGGAGGGATATAAACGGGTTAGGCAGATCGGCAAATGAGGAGTGCACAGAATAAGAATGCTGTCAAGCATTCTCTCTCCCTCCTTCTGAGGCTCCAGTGACTGCGAGCTGCGGGAAGACGGAGGAGGAAGGCTCCTGCAGCACAGCTTCTGCCTCTTGCTTTTCACTGCCCACTCTGAATATTTTGGAGAGGCAGGGGAAAGTGAAAGGCAGAGGATATGTATTCCAACATTAAAATGTTGATAGCAGCTGACCTACACAAGTTTATATAAGCTGTTCCTTCTCCATTTTCATCAATGGAGCTCTCAACATTCCAGTGTTCTAATGGTACATTGAAGCAAGACCTATCGGCTTTGCCACAGCTTTCTGCATTTTTTGAAAAAAATAAGCTAAATTAACATGTATTACAGGATCAGTAACAATAGAGGGCCATAGTTATACTCTGTTTGGGCCGGATTTGTGTCGTTTTTTTTAACGCAAATTCGACGCAAAACAAACTCCATATTTATACTTTGGCGTTAGACGCATCTAGCGCCAAAGTTCATGGAGTTTGCGTCATTTTTTAGTGTGGACACCTTCCTTGCGTTAATGATATGCAAGGTAGGCGTTCCCGTCTAAAAAAATGACTCCGAGGCATGTGCGCCGTATTTATACTCGCGGGCAAAAATGACGCCCGGGAGTGGGCGGGTCAAAAAAAATGACGTCCAGCCGCTTTTGCGTCATTTTTTAGCGCCTGGTCAGGGAAGGCGTTAAGGGACCTGTGGGCTCGGAAGGAGCCCAGAGGTGCCCTCCCATGCCCCCAGGGACACCCCCTGCCACCCTTGCCCACCCCAGGAGGACGCCCAAGGATGGAGGGACCCATCCCTGGGACGTTAAGGTAAGTCCTGGTAATTATTTTTTATTTTTTTATTTTGTGGCATAGGGGGGCCTGATTTGTGCCCCCCTACATGCCAATATGCCCAATGACCATGCCCAGGGGACATAAGTCCCCTGGGCATGGCCATTGGGCAAGGGGGCATGACTCCTGTCTTTGCTAAGACAGGAGTCATTTCAATGGGGGTTGGGAGTCAAAACAAATGGCGCAAATCGGGTTGAGGCGAAAATTTTGCCTCAGCCTGACTTGCCCCATTTTTTGACGCCCAAGCTCCATTTTCCCCTACGCCGGCGCTGCCTGGTGTAAGTCATTTTTTTTTACGCACACCAGGCAGCTCCGCCGGCTAACGCCGGCTAACGTCATTGAATAAATACGGCGCCCGCATGGCGCTTCAGAATGGCGTTAGCCGGCGTTAAATTTTTTGACGCACAACTGCGTTGGCGCAGTTGTGCGTCGAAAAGTATAAATATGGCCCAGAGTATTTTCACAGAAAAAAGTAAAAAAACATACTTGCTCTTCACCATCAAAATTGCTCAGTGAGTTGGCCAAGTACCACTAAATAATACACTCATTTGAAATTTGCAATTCAGACTTCCATTGTACCAAAATCAGTGAATTAAGAATCATAAGTTAGTTAGTACTAATATTAAGTCATCACAGCACTTCAACCAGATACAATTGCAGGATAGTTATTATTATTAATAATATTATTATTATTATTATTTGTATTATTAACAACAACTAAATCAACAGGAGCACCCCTTACAGGACAGTGGCTTCAACTACGTGGGGTTAAAAATGTTTAATGTGAAAAAGCAACATGAATATATTTGTTTACTTGGACATATATTGTAGTGTGTTCAATACTCCAAGTGTACTAAAAAAAAGTCCACATTGATTGGATTACGAAATCTTCCAAAGCCTTTGCAGAAGCCAGACGTGAAATATAAAACAAATTATTATTAGTAGCATTATTAGTACTATTATTATTATTGTTATTGTTATTACTATATTGTTATTATTATTATTATGTCAAGAACAGAAAGAACTGGCCACAGAATAACGCTAGTTGAGTGATCACGTGACAATCCGTGATAGAAGTTGAATTTATATTTTTTACCACACAGACCTACATCATCCCCATTGTTACAAGAACCAACAATAAGCACATGCTACTTTACTTTTCCTGTAACATTCTGCAATGTTAATGAGCTACAACCCCATCAAATACATAACATTAGATGTAATGGATAGAGAATGGAATATATTTGACTTTTACACAGCACATGCCATATACACAAATGTGTATTTCGCCCTGAAAACCCTTCTTCACCCACTTTTATGCATGTATATTTGGGAGCAAAATTTGGTATTATTCATATTTTTTCAAAATGTATTTCAAGTAGCACCCAAAGATGTTATGTTCACAAATGTCTGAATTCACCTGAGAGGTTTGAACCTGCTTCTGCAGGTGGTATTTACACAAATGGTTGTCACTCTTTTGAAGTCCTTGCCTCAGCGTGGAATGCTAACAGCCTATACTTTAAACAGAGAAATGCCTAGGATTTTTATGCTCTTTGCCCTCAGGCGGGAAACGGGTTGTGCAAAGGATGCCGGCAACTCATAGACACTACTAAATTAGGCAAGAAAGACTTATCTTAATTATAATCAAGAAAATGACTATAATCATCTATCCTGCTTGTCAGCTGTTATTCTTTTTAAAGAAAACGTATATTTTTTAATTTGTAGGTATGTACACAAAATAGGTTTTCTTTACAAAGATCGCCTGCAAAATATTACCGATACCCTTATTTCTGTCATACTTCATGTAAACATTTAGTTACACGCAGAATGTTTATTTTTTTTTACAACACACAGTCTACCACTGTTGTTTCTTCCTGGAAATATTTTAGCATAGCTAGGTTGACCCCTATCTTCCTCTAGTGGTGACTGATCTCAGGTTCTAAATGGTGCTTTCTGGAAGGGTGATCCACCAGACACAGAAACACTTGTTTGATTCTTTATGACACAACGTTTTTGGTGTACATGCTGGTTAATAAACATAAATAAAACATAGTGATTATATGGTGGTATTTTCCGCCTGCTATGTTCTCTAATTGTATTCTAGAGAAATATTTGTGTTTGTTAGGGGATGTTTTACCCGAATCTACAAATGGAGAACCTGCATCTCAAAAACTCAGTTGACTCCATTTTTATTACTGAACTGCAATGACGGGTATTTCTACAATAGCAGCATCTGACTTTCTATTTATAGTGCCGAGCTGACAGGTCATGTGATTTGTTCCTGCTTCATGTGAATGAATGTTTTTTGAGATATGAAATATCCGTCATGAATTTAATTGTACCCAGGGTGTCAAGGACAATGTCCCAAGCTAGTATCTGAAGGGGGCAGAAGCAAGAGGGTCAATGGTTTGAGGAGTTAGACCCAAAGGCCACTTTGTGTTCATTGAACACAAAAGGTCTGGCCATAGCTTTGTCAGTCCTTAAGGCTGCAGCAATGAATAACTGTTAGGGACACCAATCATTTTTAAATGCTCATAAATGTTTTTGAAATTGAATCAAAGCAATAAAAACTTAAAACAATATTTTTTATTTGCTCTATATTAAGGGATTGTCAAGATAAAAATATTGACTATATGAGTAAATAAATATTGTAAGTAAAGTGTAATTTCTATCAAATAGGCTTAATGAAATAGGGTCTGTAGTTGGCAGTGGTTTGAACCCTGTCCAAGTAGAGACTCTCACTCTAGTCAGGACAAGAGAGTCACATACTTAAGATAACCCCTGCTCGCCCCCTTGGTAGCTTGGCTCAAGAAGTCAGGCTTATCCCAGAGGCAATTTGGAAATTATTTGCACACACCCATACAGTAACACAGTGAAACATTACAAAAGGACTCCACACCATTTTAGACAAAATAGCCAATATTTATTTTAGTAAAACAAGACCAAAACAACAAAAATCTACTATACACAAGTCAAGAAATCACTTTTTAAAAGTTTAAGCATGTCTTAATCCGTAGGAATCAATGGATGTATCTCTTTAGCGCAAAGTACCTGGAATGCGTCAAAAACGAAGACAATGCAGGCCACATGGGAGGTGAGGAGCCGGGAAAGCAAAGTGATCATTGGTTTCCTACTGTGCAGGGGAAGTGATGCATAGATTCTTTCCTTGCATGTGAGATGATGCATTGTTTCCTTACTGTCAGGGGAGGTCATGTGTCAATTCTTTCCTCGCAGGAAAGCTGATGCATCAATTTACAGACACACGGCCTGGGTGACTTACTGCGTTGCAGGGTCGATGAAAAATTGGCGCCCAGGGACGACGCATGGAAAATTCAAATGCGCTGTGTTGATCAGACTGCGGCGAAACAGGTGCTGCGTCAATTTTGCAGCTGTAGGATAAGTGCTGCATCAAATTTTCCGCTGTGAGGCAGGTGCTGCGTTGAGGCGTGGATTTTCTCTTTCAGATCACCAGCTTGCACTTCCAAGGACCCAGGGACTGGGGTTGGCACCACTTGGAAAGTCAGGACTCTCAGCAGAAGAGCCCAGGCACTCACAGATGAAGTTGTTGATGTCCCTGAGACTCCTTAACAGGAGGCAAGCTCAGTCCAAGGCCTTGGAGAACCTTTGGAAGCAGGATGTAGAAAGACAAGTCCAGTCCTTTCACTCCCAGGACAGAAGCAGCACAACAGAAATTCCTCCAACAGCATCCAGCTCTTCCTCCTGGCAGAATTTCCTCAGTCCAGAAGAAATCTAACTATGTGGTGCCATAGGTCCAGTACTTATACCCATTTCTGTCTTTGAAGTCTGCAAACTTCAATGAAAAGTATTTGAAGTGCACAAGACCATGCCTTTTCCTGCCCTGGCCCCAGACACACTCCAGGGGTTAGGGACTGCTTTGTGTAAGGACAGGATTTAGCTCTATTCAGGTTCATGTGTCAGCTCCTCCTACCAGTCTAGCTCAGCAAGACCCATCAGCCTGGTGATGGGCCATCAGGATAGGGAGGTCACACCTCAGCTCCCTTTTTTGTTTTTGTAACTGTCTAGAGTGAATGCGCAAACAGAGCATCTGTCATTCTGACCCAGACGTGTATTCCACAGACAGACAGAGGCACAGAATGGTTAATGAAGAAAATACCCACTTTCTAAAAGTGGTATTTTCAAACCTAAAATTCAAAACCAACTTCACCAAAATATGTATTTTTAAATTGTGAATTTAGAGATCCCAAACTACATCTCTCCATCTGCTTCCACTGTTACCCTATGGGAGAGACAGGTCTTGCAACAATGAAAACCGAGTTTAGCAGTATTTCACTATCAGAACATGTCAAACACACCAGTACATGGCCTACCTTTTAAATACACTGTAGCCTGTCCAGACGGCCACCTTGGACCTACTTTAGGGGTGACTTATGTGTAGTAAAAGGGAAGGTGTGGCCTGGCAAGTGCACCCACTTGCTAGGTCAAAATGCCATTTTGAAACTGCACACACAGACAGTGGAATGGGAGGCCTGAGACATTTGCGGACCTATTCATGTGGGTGGCACCATTGGTGCGGCAGGCCTACTAGTAGCACTTAATCTACAGGTGCTCCGCAAACCTGGTGCACTAAACTAGGGACTTACTAGTAAATCATGTATGCCAATCATAGAGAAACCAATCACCAATACAATTTACTCAGCAAGCATATGCACTCTAGCAATGGTTAGCAGTGGTAAAGTGCCCAGAGTCCTAAAGCCAACAAAACAGGTCAGATAAACTAGGAGGAAGAAGGCAAAAATGTTCGGGGTTAAGCCTAGAAAAAGGGCCAGGTCCAAAAATTAACTTACTTTCATGTAAACAATAAATAATGCTCAAAGAGCTCTTATACTCAGCTGAGTCAGTCGAACTGGGCTTCAATCAAACAATCATGTTTTATAGAGTGCAACTACTCACCCGTAAGGGTCTTAAGGCACTGAGGGGGTTGGTCTTCTGTGCTTCAGTCGAAGAGCCAGATTTTAAGGTCCTTCCTAGATTGAGGCAACAATGGCGACTGCCTGATGTGAAGAGGCAAGGTGTTTCGCGAGGTGGGTGAAGGATCTTCCTCCAGCTGAGGTCTTCTGTGTGTGGGGTATGGTGGGAAATGCCTGTTGAGCGGAGCAGAGAGGTCTGGTGGGGGAGTAGAAGGTGATGCAGTGGTTGAGGTATGTGAGTCCTAGGTTGTGGAGAGCCTTGTTTGCATAGACAGGGAGTTTGAAGTTGATTCTTTTCTCAACGGAAAGCCAGTGGAGGTCTCCTAGGTATCTGGTGATGTGTTTGCAGCGGGGGACATCCAGAATGAGTCTGTTGGAGGTGTTTTGAATATGCTGTAGTTTCTTCAGGTTCTGGGTGGTGCCAGCATAGAGAGCGTTACAATAGTCGAGTCTGCTATTGACCAGGGTGTGGGTTACCATTTTTCAGCAGTCATTTGGGATCCGTTTGAAGATCTTCCTGAGAAGTCAGAGTATGTGAAAACAGGAGGATGCATCTGAGTTGACTTAGCAGGTCATGGTGAGCGATAAATCTAGGATGAAGCCGAAGTTGCATGCTTGGTTTGTTGGGGTGGGGGTGCTGAGGGTTGCAGGCCACTAGGAATCGTCCCAGGATGATGCAGAGGGTCCCAGGATGAGGATCTCGGTCTTGTCAGAGTTGAGTTTGAGGCAGCTCACCTTTATCCAGGCGGTGACAGCTTCTATCCCGTTGTGTAAATTACTTTTGGCAGTTGTGGGGTTTTCGATCAGTGAGATGATCAACTGGGTGTCATTGGCATAGGAGACGATGTTCAGTCCGTGGTTCCTGACGATGGATGCGAGCGGGGCCATGTAAATATTGAAGAGTGTGGGGCTCAGGGAGGAGCCCTGTGGAACTTCGCAGCTGATCTCCATAGGTTCTGACAGGTAAAGTGGGAGTCTGACTCTCTGGACCTCATTACGACCCTGGCGGCCAGCAGTAAGCTGGCGGTAACACCGCCAACAGGCTGCCAGTGTTCCGCCAGCTATTATGACCGTGGTGCAATAGACACGGCCCTACCGTCGGCCCCTCCACTATACCGCGAGGCTTTCGCCTGGCGGTCATAATCCCCAGGGCAGCGGTGACCGCCAGCTTGGCCACAGTGGTAAACACCGCACTGGAAAGGCTGGAATTAAGGGGCACTTGGGGTGCCCCTTGGGGCCCCTGCACTGCCTATGCACTTAGCATGGGCAGTGCAGGGGACCCCAGGCACAACCCCATCGCGCATTTCACTGCCTGAATTTCGGGCAGTGAAATGTGCGACGGGTGCTACTGCACCTGCTGCACATCAGCATTGCCACCGGCTCTATTACGAGCCGGCAGCAATGTTGATCTGACTTTTCCTCTGGGCCAGCGGACAGTAACACTGTTACCGTCCGCTGGCCCAGCGGAAAAGTCCAAATAGGGAGCCAGAAATACCGCCAGCACTGGCGGTATACTGGCCCCTCAGCTTCGGCGGTCTTCTATGAAGACCACCGAAGTTGTAATGAGGGCCTCTGTGTTTTGCCAGTCAAGAAGGATTGTATCCATTGGGGGTTTTTCCACAGATGCCAGATGCGTGAAGTCTGGAGTAGAGGGTGTGATGCGAGACCGTGTCAAAGGCGGCCGATAGGTTCAGTTGGATGAGGGTTATTGTTTGGGCACAGTCGAGGAGCGAGCAGATATCATCTGTGGCAGTGAGGAGGGCGGTCTCCGTGCTGTGGTTGCTCCTGAAACCTGAATGGGAGATATCCAGGATGTTGTTGTCCTTGATGTTTTTGCTGAGCTGTGCGTTGATGGCCTTTTCAATGACCTTGGCTGGAAAAGGCAGCAGAGAGATGGGCCGCTAGTTCTTGAGACCCAGGGGGTCAGCCGTGGGTTTCTTCAGGAGCGGGCGGATCACGGAGTGCTTCCAGTCTGCTGGGAAGGTAGCCATCTCCATGGAACAGTTGAGAGTGTGGCAGAGCTTGGGTATGATGGAGGTGTTGGTTTTGTTGAAAATGTGGTGATGACAGGGGTCGGTAGGGGCTCCGAAGTGGATGCGGCTCATGATGGAGCAGGTCTCGTCCGTGGTGAGGGTGGTCCAGCAGTTCAGGATCTGTGAAGGTTCAGAGGGTCCGAGCTGGAGGGTTGTAGTTGGAATTAGAGAGTTTTGGGGTCCAAAGCTACAATAGATGTCTTTGATTTTTCGGTGAAAGGTGTCTAGTCTGTTTCTGAGATCCTGAGATGGAGGGATGTTTGCTGCTTCCGATTGTGATTTGGCAAACTATTTGACCATGGAGAAAAGCTCTTTGGTGTTGTGTGCGGTGGCACTGATACAGTCCTGCAGGGACTTAGACACAAGTTGCCAAAGTACATCATTGTGCCACAATGAGGTTGATCATACATTCATGCTGAGAACTACCAAATAAGCCCTAGGCTAGCCCAGTTTGCTTTTAATGGCCATTATCATTTAGGTGTTTATGGCCTTTCAGAGATGCTTCTGTTTGTGCCTCATTGCAGCTTGGTAATGTTGCAGAAAAGGTAAATGTTGCTGATAGGTACTACATGGGTGTGGTGTGCAATGCTCTCTATTTGGTAAAATAGCATAGCGGGTTAACTGATTGCCCAAATCCTTGTGACACCTGAAGTTCACTGGTTCAAATCGTTGTAAAGTTGACTCAGCCTTTCTTCCTTCAGAGATTAAAAAATCAAGTACCCTTACATGTAGTACTAATACTACTGTTTATTTGCATGCCAAGTAACTGATAAATTGCAATAGTATTTTATTTATAAAAACAAGTTGGTATTATTAAAGTTGAACTCCTCCGGAAACCTTATAATAGGCTTAAACTATCCGTTTAACTCACTCTTTTTGCGGACTTGTAAGCAGAGTAATACATTTGATAACTAGTGTTTTTTTCTGGATATATGCATGCAACCTTTAACATGCTGGTGAACACAATGCATATAAAATATTTAAGTTAACTTTGCTTTTCTGTTTTAGCATACCAACAAATGGAAAGAGTACCTCTTCTGAAAATGCATTATTATGCAAAGAAATACGAGACAGATTCTTGTCTACTGCTTTAAGAAAAAGGTAAATGTAATTATACTCTTCAGTGTTGGACTGCATAACAAATGCTAATCAATAATCTATTTTTAATTTACTGCTAGGTTCTTAACTATTCTCATGTAACTGTTCTCCCAAGACACTCACTTGAGCAATCAGGCTGTTTTATCTGGTCTAGTTCGTAATAATAGTTGTGGGGATAAAACCACGAAACTGTTGAAACTACATATCTACTGATTTGCAGTTATGAATATTATACACACATACTAAAAAGGGAGGTACCCAGTGCCAGGGTGCTGGGAAGGCAGAGGTATAACTCTTTTTTTTTTTTTTTTTTTAAAGAGGTGTGACAAAGATTTAAAACATTATGGCCCATATTTATGGAAGGTTTGCGTCACCATAGCAACATTTATTTTGGCGCTAAAGAGGCGCTAACCTATCTTCATATTTATACTTTGACACTAGAACCGTATAGTTTTGGAGTTAGCGCCATTGGCACTAGCCGCCCCAGCGCCATATTTACACCCCAATGGAGAAGTGACGTGCAACTGGGAGGGAGGCCTAAATAATAGCACTAGCCTGATTAGCGCCATTATTTAACGCCTGGTCAGACCAGGCGTTAAAGTGCAGGTATGCCCTTTTCCATGGGGAAACACCATGGAATGGGCACAAAGATGCCCATCCCAAGTTCCAGCAACACCACCACCCACACTACAGGGACACTACAGGAAGAGGAAGCCCGCCCCAGGTAAGTTGCAGGTAAGTGTTTGTGTATGTGTGTGGTGTGCCATTGGGGGCTCTTTAGATGGACCCTGTGCCTGGCACCTGGTATGTACCGCTTGCCCAGGGGACACTGGTCCCCTGTGGTGGGCACTGGGCTAGGGGTAATGACTCCTGTCTATACTAAGACAGGAGTCATTTTTTGGCTGCTTGTGCATCAATAAATGACGCTAGGTTGACTAGCGGCATATATTTTGCCACTAACCAGCCTAAAGTCATTTCTGACCCACTAGTGCCATTTCCCCATACTCCATCCCTCACTGGCTACCGTCTTTTTTGAGAGACGCTAGCCATTCTTTAGCGCCATCATGCATCATTTTGTAAATATGGCCCACGGATGGTGTTAAAAAAATTACGCACATCTGCGTTAGCGTAGTTGTGTGTCATGTTTCATAAATATGGGCATATATGTTGCCACGTGCGCCACAGACCAAAAAATGTACTTTCATTAAATGTGTGAACACTGATTATTCTTTTCATACAAAACTTGATTGGGAAAAACCCTTGAGTGCAAACACAATGGGTCTACACCACTAAGTCAGACTCCTGGGCTGTTGCATGTGAGAATATATTTAGAAAAAAACATTTCTGACATAAATGTCATGTGCTGAATATCCTTTGCGAAAATATTGCCCTAATGGGAATACATTTTCTATTATTAACTCCCAAAGGGCGATATTTTTGTAAACATTATTTGGGACATAACATTTCTGTCAGAGGAGATTTTTACACAATATTTGCCCTTTGCTATTAGTCTTTTCCTGTTTACGTTAAATTGACATCACACATTTTTAATTTACGTGCCATTAAGCGAGTTTTCATATTTTATTTACCTAATTTCATTAGTGCAATTATACTTTAAGAGGTTCTCCCAAAGAAAAAAAATGACATTACACACTCGCCTGTGCAGCGAGTGCTATATTATAACTGGAAACAACCGTATGCCTTTTGCTAATAGCCCCTTTTTCGTTACAGTGACTTTGCTTATGTTGAAAGCTATTTAATTTGAATAACTGTGCTTCATTAGAGAGGGGAGGGATTCAACTTCATATATGCTCACTGCTGGAGTGCCCAGAAGACCACTTCCCATTAGGTTGTCTAGAGTTCAGTTTTGTATTAGATGGCCAAAACAAATGACTAAGGTCCAGATGTATCATGATTTCCAATAGCGATTACCAAATTACGATTTTTTGTGAATCGCAATTAAGAAATCGCTATTGGAATGTATGCGATTCACAAGGGCTCGCAAATGGACCTACCTCATTGATATTCATGAGGTAGGTCGCAAGTTCGACTTATTATGAATGGCTGCAATCACAGGGATGGTGGCCTGTTGGACTCAGCAGACCACCAGTCTTTGATTGCTTTTAAATAAAACAATCTTTTTTTACCAATGCAGCCCATTTTCCTTGAAGGAAAACGGGATGCGTTTAAAAGAGAAAAATGAAAGGTTTTCTTTTCATTTTTAAGAGTAGGCAGTGGTCAATGGAACCACAGCACGCTCTTAAAAAATAATTTCACATGCATTCACAAAGGGGAAGCGGTCCTTCGGGACCCCTTCCCCTTTGTGAATGGTCTAGCACCAATTTGAAACTGGTGCGAACTGCAATTGTTTTGCGACTGCATTCACGATCACAAAACAATCATACATACATCTGTGATTCGGTATTAGGAAGGGATGCCCTTGACACGCCCCTTTCTAATGCCGAAATGGTATGTAGTCACAAATCCAATTTGCGATTCGGTAACAAATTGCAAACTGGACTTGCTTCATACCAAAATGCATTTTTGCGATTGTTGCGATCGCAGAAATGTTTGATGCATCTGGCCCTAAGAGCCTGAAATAGAGTTTGTTGGATGGCAACTCCCTCACAAACGTGACCGACATCCCATGTGCATAATTATAAGAGTACTATATCCTAATACACTTGTAATTAGGCGGATAGGATACTGTCTGTCACGTTTCTGACCGAGTAACCCTTCCGCCAAACTCCAAATCAGGCTCTTAGTGCTGAACAAGCCCAAAAAATTTCAATAATTAACAGGCCAAAATTATAACTGTCAATTACCCAAAGAGCACCCAGGATTCAAGCAAATCTGGGAACACTGATGCCAGGCCAACCAGTAACTCAAGTGCTGAGCAACACTTCACTATTTTTATAGAACTAACAAAATTTGGGTGCCTCATGTTTGTATGATGTCTTGTCCTTAAGTAATGAGCTTTTCCATGGTACTTGCAGTACCTCAGAATCTATGCCAATGAGTGGAATTACATAGTACTCGTTGTGTTGGGAGTTCCTTCCAGAGAGGTCCCAGTCGATTAGTGGTTGTTACTGGTGCAACCAGTTTATCTAATCTAGACACTTGCGTCAGGTGATGGCAATGCTTAGTTTGTAAAAGAATGAGTGGCGGTACCCAAACCTCCTTTGAGAAGCCCACAGCCAGCAGTATTAAATAGCTGCACACCAAATAACTAGGTTGTGTAGTCTTTAGTCCACCTTATAACTCTTTAATCCACTACCAGACATTCCCTGCCCCTTTAACTCTCTCTTGCTATTTCCTAAAGTCTCCCTTTGTGACGGTTTTTCCATCCTTTTCTTCCTCATTCTTTCCCCTTTGTGTGTTTTTTCCTCTCTTGCTCTCCGTAAATGACTGAGGAGAAAAATTAAGTGCCGTTAACTGCCAGCTCAAATTAAGCTCTGAGTACTGGACACACAGGTTCTGATTCACAAAGTTAGCTTACACGTTTGTGTAAGTTTGCGTTTTTCAGTAGTCACAAATCTGAATTTTGATAGTAAGTTTACAAGTTTGGAGACGAGTTCGGAGCCTGTGCTATCTTTCCATGTGCAGAGTTACCTGCCCGTTTGCAAAGTATCTGCACTAGTAAACTTACTATTAAAATGCAATTTTGTGAATACTGAAAAAGCATAAATGTAAACAAACATGTAAGTTTACCTCTGTGAAACAGGCCTACAATAAACATTCTTTGTTTCACTTGCTCTTTGACTTCCTTTGTATACCGAAATCTTGTTCAAGGATACAGGCTGACCTGTTCAAACCTCCTCAAGCGATATGTTGAACACAAAGGCTTCATCTCTGCTTCATTGTTTTATTTATTTATGATTTTATTGACAGAAACAAGTGGGCCGCAGAATTACAGAATATTGATTACCAATGTTGATTACACATTGATACATAAACATGTACATAACATTCTCCTCCATAAGATAATGCATGCCTAAACACAAAGATAAAAAAGAGTGTAATATAAATGATTCCACTACATATCATAGTCTATCACGCCTTTCAGTGAGGAGGATACACTTCTTATTGGGGAAACCAAGAATACCTGGCCCATGACGAGGCACATTACAAAATGGCAAATTCACAGGTAAAAAACGAATGAATGCAGTGGCGCATACATAAACAAGGATGCAATGAAGCAAGAAAAGAAAAAGAAGGTTAAAAGAAGAGAATAAGAATGATAGAAATATTGTTATGCATTTCTGTAGACTATCCTTGGTAAATCTTCAAATGAGTTAGAACTACATGGGTGCGTTGGAGGGGCTAAGATTAATTATTTATGGACCAGCTGTTAGTCAAATCTGGATACCCTTACATGGTGAACAATCCATTCTGACGCAGTCAGAAGGGTAGGACTAATACCTAATAACGACGCACACACAACGTCAGTTCCAGGTTCTGACTAGCGATCCTAAGGAGCTCTCTCCTAAAATTAGGGATGGGCGACCTTTTTTGACTTAAACAGACGCACTAAAGTAAGTGACTGTTCTATTATCCTTTTCCCGAGTAGGGTATATTAATTTTTGTTGGAGAAGTTTTTGTTACTTTTGGTCCTGAGGAAGCGTCAGTGGACCCTGTCGGGCCAACAGACGCGAAACATGTAGACCTTCTAACAAGTAGGACGACAATAGTTAGTTCCTCTTGTCTTAAAGATTGAGAGCACGTGAGCATTATTTCTCACCTTGGTCTCTCCCTTTGTTTTTAACCTTGGTCTCCATCTTTGCATAACTGATTAAAATTCATGATTATAATAAACTAGATGGATAACCAATTTTATTATTCTCTCTCCATTATTGCATAAGTATCTATACTTAATTCCACCGGCAATACGGCTAAGAGCCCCCCACGGGGAGCCCATTAGGCATTGCAGCACCGGCCTAGCGAGGAGTCTGTCCCGATGATGATACCAGACATCCATTGTGATGCTTGAGGGCTCTGACTTCTATGGATTAAGGTCCTCCTCTTTCTAATGTTGAATTTTTGGAACAGTGTACTTTGTTGTATTTGTTAGACGTTATTGGGAGACAGTACACTGGACCATGAATCTCCCGGTCCCTCCTTTGTGATTTCCAATCCATTCTATATTCTTTGTGAGGAAAGCAGGGGTACCACTGATAACAGGCCTCACCATTACATTTCCTACATTACCTGTCACATAGGTCACAACCTATTGGAGCCATGAGAGTAAAAAGAAGGGGAGGGAAAAGAATGGAAAAGGGGAGGGAAAGTGAGTAATAAATCAATCTGGGACATTGCAGTAGATTCACACAGATAAGATGTGAGGTACACCATGGCACTGCTATAACACGTATATAAAATATGGAAACTTGAAAAAAAGGAGGGTAGGGAGTTAATTAATGGTAAGGGAATGGTTGCAACTTGAGTCAGATGTGTCAGAATGGACATCAAGGAGACTATCGATTCCAAAGTCCTTTCCTACAAAGCACTCCCCACCCCCATTTATACACTATGGGCTGTTGGCAATAAATGGTGCACAAGCATTTGGAAAGATTTCTGTCTTGTTCTGTAATTTATAGACAAGTCGTTCATACGAGGCTACCTTATACATTTAAACCAGCCATTCATTGTGAGTGGGCAACTGAGGTGCTTGTCAGTGTCTTAGTGTATAGATATATCTTGGCAGCCGCCAAAGCTATTGCCAGCAAGTATTTCATGTGGTTTGTCATGGGTTGTTACCAATTACTTTGTTAGGGGTAAGTGCAGTTCCACAGTCCCACATTGTGTATTCCTTACCAGCATCCAATACATGGATAGTGCTGGCTAGTCTAAAAGGATGTGAATAGTGTCAAATGTAGGTAGGCCACACCTGCAACAGTTTGAGTGATTCAAAAGGCACACCACTAGCAGCTGCCAAGGTGCCCAGTCAATCCTGGAGCACCTTGAAGAGACTATGATTCATTTTAATTTCCCTGACCTTCTTGTCCAGATTCTCAACTACTTCTGCCCACTCATTCTGGAGGAGCTTCATCTACTTGTCACTTGCACACCAAGAGATTAGAGAACCCTGAAGTTCCCCATTCATACCACCCTCAGTGTTTCAAGTGGGATGGGTGTGCACAGACGCCGGTCCTGTGAGCACTGTGTACTTAGAGCCAAGTTATACTTGGTGGATGATCCCTTACTAGGGCAAAACCAGTCCTGGGTTGCTTGGGTTCTGGTTCAGGGAGGACCTGACATGTTAATTTGGGCGGTATGGTTCCTAATGGAGCATAGTCAAGAGTGATTTACATGTAGCTGCATCTAAACTGTAGTTGCATGGTGTGCAAAATAATACGGGCTCAAGTAATTACTGGCTGAGACAATTTCAAGCATCCCATCCATCACTTTTATGTGTACCTTAGTGTACCTTCTATGGTGGTATTCTCAACCTGTTTCTAAGGCACTCTTTCAGCTGTATATATTTCCGTTTTTGTAAGTGGGATAGGTGCAATTTCTCCTGTGACATTTTGAAGGTTTTAAGTTCCCCTCAGCTGATCCATCAAAACAATTTCCTCCCTCCTCCAGGCCACCAGTGTCATAGCAAGGGTGCCTTGGACCCCAGTGCAAGCAAGGTGACAAATTATAGCTGTAATTGTTGAGACATGAGCCCCTCACATGTCTTGGCCTTGGTACCACTGCACATGGTGAGCTTATGACAACCATATACAGAAGGAGTATGGGGTGTGGTTAGGGTACCAGTGGAGATAACGAACTGCCCTTCCTTGATCTTCCGATTTATGAGAAAAATGAAGCATTGGCCACCGAGGTCTACTATAATCCCACAGACCGTAATAATCTACTTCAATTTCAGAGCTTCCCTTCGAGAAAACGTACCCGTGGGTCAGTTCTCACATCTGAGGCGCAATTGCTCGGACTTAATAGACTACAAAAAAACATGCCAAAAGGTTATCTAATAAATTTATGGAGAAAAACTATCCAACGCACCTCATCAGGAATGCTGATAAAAGGGCACAGAACAACAATAGAGACCAGCTACTGGAGCCTCCACGGGCAAAGCCGAAGACGGAACAGATCGTCTGTGTCACAACTTTCAATCCCCTTTCTAACCAAATCCAGAAAAGAAAAAGGGAGGATTGGAAGATCCTGACATCAGGAGGACTCCCCTTTGAGCAACCTTTACATGCCTACAAAAGAGCAACTAATATACGAGACATGGTGGTCCATACACAACCCCAAATGAAGACATTCCGTAGCAATCAAACAACACTGTGGCAACTACCCCCTTTAACAGGCCACCACCCTTGTGGGAAGTGCATTGCCTGTCAATTCACATGCAAGAATACTAGTGTAGAACTAGGCCTAAAAACACTTTGGGAACTGAAATCCTTCACAAACTGCGATAGTAAAAATGTGATTTATATGATCACATGCCCTTCTAACTTGAAGCAGATTGGCATGACAACGAGGAGAGTGGGGACCCTCATCTGTGAACATATAAGTACCATCCGATGCAAACGGGACGCAACAAAACTCACTAGTCACTTCATTAGGAGCAACCACTCCCCAGACAACCTTGAATGGACAGTATTAGATAAGCTATCTCCTTCTACAAATAAGATGAACCAGAAACTTCTGCATTACGAACAGAGATGGGTCTGGAGACTGCACACAGACACCTCTGGATTGTATGATGAAACACCATGGTAATTACTAACCAAGTGAGATGACGCATGGACATCATCCTTAACCCCCCCACTTCAATACTAGCTCAGGACATTTGTCCTTGAGCTGTCATTCTATCCAATTCCCTGCATCTGGCCCCCCTTTCTGTCTCTTTTTTCTTCCCTTTCTTCCCTTCTGTTCTTCGTTTTTTCCCTGCCTTTTTCCCTTCTTCTCTTTTCTTTCTTGCTATTTCTTTTTGTTCTTAGGTTTTCCCCGACCCACTGTTTTTTCCAGTTTTTTCCTTTTTTTCCTTCTTTTTTCACTTGCCCCCCGTTTTTCATTCTCTCACCTCTCCTTCTATTCTTTGATGCCCGCTTTTTGTCTCTTTGTTTCTTGTTACAGGTCCTGGGGCACTTTTCCAACTCCCCCACCCTGGCTCCTTTGTCTTTTGTGTTGTGTGTTTGTCTTTTTCTTTTTCTTTTTGTTTTTGTGTGTTTTTTGTTTTTTTGGCTTTGGTTTTTGGCTTCATTTCGGTTCTTTGCATTTTTTTACGTTGATTTTTGCTTTCGTCGTTTTTTTCCCCTGTTTCCTTTTCTCCCTTTTTTCCCCTTCTTGTTTCTTCTTTTCCCCTTTCCCTTTTCCCACTTCCCCTTCCCCCCTTCTGCCCTCTCCCTCCGTCACAGTGAATTGCGGTTCGCGACCACTCGAGTAATCATGGGACCACATTTCCCATGATTCCTTGTGGCCGCCGGATGTTGCCTTTCTGCAGAGTCCACATCCTTTGACCTTCTGCTCCCCAGGCAGCTATGGGACTACCCTTCCCATGCTGCCTGGCGAGAGCCAGATGTGCTAGTTAACCTCTGGTTCCGGTAGAGCGTCACGCTCCACGTACCATCCGCACGACGGCATTACCGCGCCGTTTGGCTATTTAAAATTCCATCCCTTCCAGACCCCAACAGACAAGCAGTCGGGAGGGGAACGGATTAGGTGTTCAGGCGGGCGCCTCCCTATGGAGTAGTGAGTTTCTTCTGGAACCTACCTCAAGCTGCACCAACACAGACGACCTCTGTACAGATAAGACTGAAGTGGTTACCTGGATGATGAGTGATAGCCGTGCCTCACATATTATATGTTGTGTGTGTCTGTGTGTGAGCCTTCTTCATATATATTTAGTGTAAGATTACGCTGCTACTTGGTATGTGTATGTGTGTATATACATTTTTTACGCCTATACTGCATCCTTCTCAGCGATATGCCCTCAATATATACGATCCCAGTATAACCGTGGATCTTTGGTTACAACTTCTACTTGATTGTGTGTGTACCGATAATGACTTGTTCATACTTTACCCTTGAGCCCTGCCTTTACAATCAGCGTTCTTTAGGGAGAACCTACATCTTGAGCTTATAGACAGTACTCACCTAAGGCGCATCATTCTCTTATTTAGTTGTTTCCAATAGCACTGACACTCTAATCTGTCGAGCTTATTTTTTTGCCTTCTATGTCTCCCCTGTTTTTAGTGTGTGACTATAAGGGGACTCCCCCCTCCCATAGACCAGGGGCAAATAGCCCAGCAGGAATTGGGTAAGAGAATGTCTTTTCCTGTCCATTTATTTGGGGTCTGCTACCACTTATAGGGCGTTAGGTCTTCACTGTGTTAGTGCATGCACTTGTGACTCTTCTAAGCATGCTGTGTCACTCACTCGTGTGTTGTGGTTTGCTGTGTCACACCTTGATGAAACGTTATAACTATTATCGTTCTTATTTTAGACTGCGGTGGTCAAGCTGCCCACAGGTAGGCTCCCTTTCCTTTTCTTTACTAGAGCACCTCTTAATGAGGCAATCCCCTCATTCTTGAATATTTAATACATATATTTAGGGACATTAGGCTCTGACGAATGCCCCCAGACCTCCTTTGGCTCTCGGAAGTGGGCAGAAACATGTTGGCCATGAATCAACGATTAGGTGACCCTTCGAGCCATTATTCTCAGTAGGTATCCCATCACTTCTTTTAACCATACCAGCAGTCACCACGATTAAAGGTGCACTATTACACAGGTGACTGATTTGGTATTTTTATATTTTCCCTAGCACAACTGGATCCCTTGTCTATCCACATAATTCTAATTTCAGAACTTCCTCCAAGTCCTTTTAACGTGGAGGTTGAGTCCGTCCAGGTGGCACTGCCTACCCGGATGGGGCTAGGTGGTCATATGATGAAGCAAGACATTATAATGTGTGACCACCTAGTCTGTAAAGGAAAATTTCCTTCCCCCTTCACAGTTACTCTTGACACACTACCAAGTCTCAAAATCTGGGATTCTAGGGCTAAGGGCAATTTCTTTGCCACTGGTCCCCTAACCACACCCCATACTCCTTGTGTATATGGTTCTGTGAGGTGGGGAGATAGTATGGGGTACTGGCTCTTCCTCTGAGCCAATTTCTCCCCCACTCTCTCGTTTGAGGTATGGGAGCTTATGATTACTATATCCCTGCCTAAAGTATAACACTAAAATCACACAAACAGGTATCTGACTCTGAAAGCCGTATAATTGCTTTTTCCCTGCTGTGCTAGCCTTTAAAATAGTCTGGGAGAGTATAATGCCCTGAGAACGACTGAGCAGTGCCAAAGGTAAAGCTTTATGTTCTCCCCGGGGGATCAGATCTGGAATACTAAGGACACTATTTTGAATTTGGTGGATAGAATACTCTGTCAAAACATGGTGGATATTCTGCCTTCCATATTACAAGTGCCATAGGCTATAATGCACTTGTAATTTTGCAGACCGGACAACGCTGTATTACAAATCACATCTGCCACATTTGTGACAGAATATCTTTTCTGCCAAACTTGAAATAAAGCCATATGTTTGCAGTTGTTAACCATGACATAACTATCAATTGACAGAAATCAGCAAGTTGTCAAGAACAAAGATAATGTGTTGTGAATGCTGGCAAGAATTATAATTAACACACAATATCACAGTCAATAAAAATGTGTTTTTACAATTTCCTGCCAGACTGTAGCAGGCTTGCTTTGTCTCATGAAGACAAAGCCTTTAATGTGCCGTTGTCTGTCGTGATCGGGAGTTCGTAAAAGATATATGCATGTCTTGGAACAGTCACAATCCTTATTGCGTTCTTTAGGTTTCTGCAACCAAAACTATCCTTCTTGACACTTGCAACAAAAGATGTCATGTTGCTCTTGAAAAGGTCCAGGATTTGTGTTGTAAAGTGGAGCTGCAAAGACCACGGCACCAGCGTACTTGTGAGCAAGAGAACCACTCGACATGTTTTTGAATGTGTTCTTGTGTGGATATGGGTGCATGTTTTGCTTGAACCACTTCCGATGAGGTTTCTGTAAGAAAACCTTTTGGGCTGGTACTCTTCCAAATTGGATAGCACACTGGAATTCACCTCTTAACATGAAATTAAATTACTTTGAATGTTAGCAGACTGAAGAGCCCTGCCAATCCCAGTAACAGCCCCGCCTTTTACCGATTTCTAAAGTGCTCTGCTCCTATATAACCCTCCTTCCTTTTCCCTTCATCCCCTCTGGCCATCTTCCTTGTTAGCAAATCATGACATTCTCTAACATTCAGCTAAAAAGCAAGACTATATATAACCACAACAGACTCATGCCTGAAACCTGCAATCTGCAGACTGTGCCTTTTGTATTGACGTTCTCAGAATACCACTCATCGACCCTCTAATACCCTCGAAAATTCGAATACCTTTCTATGGTATCTCCTAGTGTTCTCTTCTGTTTTCCTTTTGGACATTTGAATGTCTAAATATCAACAGCAAAAATATTGTGGTAGCTGAATATCAAGTAAAAAATAGCAGGTCCAAAATATTGCGAAGTTAAACGCATTGAGGTAAGTATAGATTTCTTGACTCCACATCTATGTATTTGAAGATATCTATCTCAAGGTACTTATAAGTGGAGATGAGTAAAGTCAATCTATACTTACCTATATAAACTCTCCTTCTCGATATTGTGGTCCTCAATATTCTTGAGATGAATTTCTGGTAGCACAATACCTTGCGGCCCTTATTAAGGTGAAACACCTTTGCGACCCCCTCTCCAGGGAGCTGTCATTGGCCTAAGGGCTTTGGACCACAAGACACTTTTTGTTCTGAAGTTATCAGACATGCCCATGTGAGATCAGGGCTGTTCTTTTCTTTGCACTGTTTTATTGTTCTCATCCTCATCAGGCTTTTCTGTCTGCATTTGCCATGTCTTCAATATCGTTGAGAGCTGGACTCTGCTGGAGATTTACAGAGGCTCTACTCCCCGATCAAGAAGCTGTATCACCTTGCCTTCGCGAACTGTTTTGACATGGTATTTTATTCCATCCATTTGGAATTGGATGCCACAAGTGTATGTCCAGTAAAAAGTGTAGTCCCTTTTTCATACTCTTGTTTGTAATACTACAGAACAATTTCATTTTGGCAAGGGTGGTTTGATCTAGATTCTCTAGCACCAGTATTTTGCCTCCCCTAACAAACTTGAGGCCTTTGTATCTAAATACGCTGAGATCGCAATCATATTCTGAACTCGGATGTTGTCTCTTAGGCCCTTAGTTCTACTATTTTTGTGCCACATTGCTGTCATTTGCTGATGCAAAACCGGCGCAAACTTACAAAATAGGCTAGTATTTTGTACGTTTGCGCCGGTTTTGCGTTAAAAAATGATGGTAATGCGGCGCAAGAAAAGTATAAATAAGGGCTTTAGTGTCTTATGCTCCAGGTCATCACACTTAGATTGTAGGATCCAAATTCGATTTTCCTGGGTCCTTAGCCTCCCCTATATTTCCTCATTGGTTTCTGTCTGCCACAGTCCCAGAGGATTCCTCCAACTTCACCACCCATTGTCCTGTTTGGTCGATGCTCTGCCGTATCATGGTCACTGCCTCACATAACATTTTGCAAACACACCCTGAATTCTGTCTCATGTCCTTCTTCCACTTCTTTCGCAAATCCTGAAGAAGAATACAAAAGTTGTCTTTATGGTAAGGGCCTATTGGCCTTCTACACCGCCATTCCTGACAATTCATGTGTGGTGCCCTGCAAAGACTGATCAGGTACAGGTTAATGTCTAATATGATCCCTGTGGTTCGGGCCTTTTCCAACCTGTTCTCGCACCACTGAGTTGGCAGTGTCAAGTTCTATTTGGGGGAGGCCATTATGTCCTTCCAATGTCCTCCTGTTAATTCTAGTAGTTGATCCAACAGGGATCCAGAACATACACACCAACCCTCTGTTTCGCAGAACTCTGGGGCATTTTTCAATACTTTGAGGGGTTGTATTCCAAGCTGGGTACCTCTAGCTTAACTCTTCCCAAAAGGCACCAGCTATGTCTTTTCAATATTTGCCTCCTTGGATAGATTTCTGTTATAACTGTTGCCAGTTTCACTGCAATGGATTCCACCCCTATATACTTCGTGCTGCACTTTGCTCTGACTCCAGTCCTCTCCAATGCAGAGGCCTGTTCCGTGGCTCAACCATCACATCAAAATTCAGTTTTTCTCTTGTACTCCCACTGGTATCCTTTTATTTTGCGTGTGTGCCAAGCATTATGGAAGCTGCGTTACAGGTGCTGCAGCCAGGTTGTATTAGTGTCTTGTTTACGGGGGCTCTTCATTCAAGAGATTGCAGCCATTTATACCATACGAAAGCCCAACAATGTATGATTTTTAATTCACCAGGCAATGGAATTTGGGACATTTGGGAAAGAGAGATTTGTGGCCTAGGATGACTTTAGAAGTCAAAGACTTGTGCTTCAGTCTCCATAGCCCCATTTCACCAAACTGTGTGATCCTGGGCAAGTCGCTGCTTCTCACTTATTTGGACTGCGGACAGGCAATCAATTTTACAGTGTGTGTACAAGTCTAAGGGAATGCTGCTTTCTTCAACTCAATATACATGCAAGTCGGAGAGTGCAGTAAAGCGTAACATCCAGTCATTAGCTGATGAGAAAGGGTTAATGCACTCCAAAGATCTTTCACCATTCTGGTCCATTTACTTCAGCCCTGTGGATCTGTGGCGGCAAATAAGAGTAAGATTCACAGGATGCAACATGAGCACTGCATTTACATAGCAGTCACCTTTCCCGGGTCCATGGGTGAAGTGCACCTCAAATCCATGTTTTTTTCCTTTGAATTCTGGGACTTGAAGTCCCATTTAATATGCAGAAGTAATTATCATATGAAATAACCCGCAGCTTTGGTCTTTCGCTCACTGAACACTGGACTGTGGAGTCATAAGAAATCATTGACTCTCCAGCCTGGAACTAGACTGTGGAACAATTCAGACACCGGCTGTTTTGGAACACCTGTTTTCCCCCACCTATTTCACACACTTGAGTATGCACTTACCTGCTGTGGCTGAGCTACAGCAGCGGAGTAAAGTATATCCCAGCAGGTGAGCAAGAGTTTAGTTAAAAAGCATCTCATATCATTGCTCTCCGAATTCTCAGGGACCCATAAGGCTTGCCGTTGTCGAATGTTGCCCAGTCCGCGAAGTCAGACACCTTCTGCTTTGGGTGCCAAATGTCAGGGCCCTAGGAGTCAGCTCTGTCCATTTTGTTTTCAGTTTTATCTTTCCTTCTCAATTATCTCCACCTTGTTGTGGAAGAACCTTATTTCTGGGCGCACGCTGACATTTCATGAAGAAGAGCTTTTTAGGAGACTTCCTGTGCCTCTGGGGTACCATTCGTCTTGGCAACCCCCTGAAACAACCTTCATGAACAGCAGTTGCTGGGTACCTTTGCAGTAGGCCATTTTGACTGTGCACTTCCTCTGTCTGATGAGAGCTTTAAAACATGGGCCACAATTGTTCCATTCGGAAAAAAAGACACAATGTGGTGTCACAGAGTCACTGCGTTGTTTGAGCAGCCATTGCATACCTTGAGTGCTGGGTCAGGAGAAGAATAGCACCATTCAGAGCAACACTAGTGCAGGCATCACTGAGTAGACGGGATGCTGAGAAGGACACAAGTACTTCTGACCCTAAACATAGTGTTGGAAATCTATGATCTCCTGCCATCCAGCTAAAACTTCTATTATTATTATATAGGATTATTACCATAGTTTGGGCTGGTGTTGCCTATGTTGTTCCTTGACTTGAAGAGAGATGAGTACAGTGGTCTTGTCGGGTTGGCAGCTCTTTTTGTATAACAGATTTTATTGATATTTCATAAACACACTATCCTGCTACATAATAGGCCATGGCATGGCAGAAGTCTTGTCAGCTCACCATGTCTTGCGGCCACGTCCCCGTGCCACTTTTGCTTGTACACTGTGTTACATGTACAAGAAACACCAACGAATCAACTTCCCTTATCCCACCTCCCCAACTCGCTCGCCCCACATCACACAGTCTCAGGCTGTTCACCATCCCTCGCTAGTGTCATTTTGAAGTCATATCTGTGCCTCATTAATGCATCCCCAGCTCAAGTGCTTTCTCTAAATGATCAGTTGGGACCCATGCCCAAAAGAGTGTGGGGGTCATACCTAGGAATATACCACGTCATTGGTAAGGAGGTGAGGAACTGCTGCAATGGGGCCCCAAGTCCTCTCGAAGTTTTTACTGGTGTCCATTAAGTTAGATTCTCCAGGGCCATTGTGTGCCACAGAGTGCATACCCACACCTCTGTTGGCTTGGTCATTATCCTTTTGGCTGCCCCAAAGAGATGTCCCAAGAACACCTTGGTTCTACGCCCATTTATCCCCCGATTCCCCCCCCCTCCTGCCCCACCCTCCACTTGCCATGGCAAGAAACAGCAATGCTGCCTAAGCTCAACTAAAAATGAGTATTTTAGTTATGGTGTTAAATGATGTAACCAAGTGTAAGGGCACCGAAGGAACTACATTGCAGGGATGCAGTTTGTGATTTTCTTCATCTTTGTAGTCTGTCATTATGGTATAGATGAATGTCCTTGTTACTGACTCTAATGGATGCTTCGTAATGCCTCTTTTTAATGCATTTCATTGTGTCATGGCCTGTGATTATTTACTGTAACACCCAATCTTTTCCAGATGTCTTTCCATCCCGCAGGAAAAGTACAAGTCATCCGGGCCCTGGGAACTTGCAAGCCTGGGCTGGAATGCCCATGATATTTCTCTCCAAAGAGACATTACAATTTGTTGAGCTCTGCTTTCCCAGCTCTGATTTCTCTGACGTACATTTTTGGCGGAGGGTGATGGGTGTGGATGGGGGGCTTAAGCTTCTCCAAACAACTTAATTTGCTTTCCAGCTTGATTTTCTGAAAGTCTCCGCCCGCATCGCTTCCTCAATAAAGATTTTATTGGCTTTTAACTGTGTTCAACACAATCGTGCTTAGCAAGTAGTTCATGTTTTCCCTGCAGCATTTTAAAATTCACGCTTTCCTGTCCTCAGTAAAGTGAGAGGTTGTGGTAAGTAAAACCACTTCAGATAAAGTGTCCGACTTCCTTGAAATATTCTAAATTGGTTGCCGGGAATATATACCTTATTACCCCGTATGGCAGGCGCTCACATTTCCTTTCTTTTAGAAGTGATAAAGTTAAAAAAAATATATATTTCAAAATATATCACGAAAATACAAAAATATTTGATACTTCTGAAATATAAAAATGGATCGTGACAGACCTGTGCTGCATATAAAAACAAAAGACCACGTACGCAACGGAGTTTGACCTTAATCATTTGGTTATCTGTGGGACAAAACTAGGAGAGAGATTTCGCAGGTATGAAAAAAGGAGAAAAAAGATCCCCTACCACCATTTATTTATGAAGTAGTTACTGTATAACCTAAAGGGTTTATTGGACTTCATACAGGCTACCGAGCACTACGGTTACTAAATGTAAGGTCAAATTATCAAGGTCGTTTGTGCTTGCAAACTCTGATTTGCAAAATCACTGGCGGAGACCGCAAAATGCCTTTTTCAATTGTATGGAATACATTCGACATGACAAGTAGGTTTCTGCAACTCGTGAAAACGGCTTTGCTGTTCGCAATTTGGAAGGGGTATAAAAAGAGCATTCTTCCTAAATTGTGGTTTGCTCTGCAATCAATCAATGGTTTGTGACTGCAATTCTGGTCGCAAACTATTGATCAGTAAGTGAAACCTCAAAGGAGGTGGTAACTGATTCGCAAAGGGGAAGGAGGCCCCTCGGATTCCATTTGTCTTTAAGAATTATGGGCCAGATGTAGGAAACTCTTTGCGACTCGCAAACGGCAAAAAATGCCGTTTGCGAGTTGCAAATGTGAGTTTCCAATGCAGAAATGCATTTTGCGAGTCGGGACCGACTCGCAAAATGCATTTCCGAATCGCAAATACGAAGGGGTGTTCCCTTCCTATTTGCGATTCGCAGTGGTATGCAATACCATTTTCGACCGCATATGCGGTCGCAAATGGTGTCGCAGTTACCATCCACTTGAAGTGGATGGTAACCCACTCGCAAATTGGAAGGGGTCCCCATGGGACCCCTTCCCCTTTGCGGATGGACCACAAATTATTTTTTCAGGGCAGGTAGTGGTCCAAGGGACCACTACCTGCCATGAAAAAATACCGAAACTAAAGGTTTCGGATTTTTTTTTAAGTGCAGCTTGTTTTCCTTTAAGGAAAACGGTCTACACTTAAAAAAAAAAAACTGCTTTATTTATAAGCAGTCACGAACATGGAGGTATGCTGACTACAGCAGGCCTCCATGTTTGCGAGTGCCCATAGTCGCTATGGGGCCGCAATTTGCGACCCACCTCATTAATATTAATGAGGTGGGTCTTTGCGACCCCATACCGACTCGCAGACGGTGTCTGAGACACCGTTCTGCATACCAAATAGCGAGTCGCAATTTGCGAGTCAGAAGGACTCGCAAATTGCAACTCGCTATTTGTTTTTTTGCTACATCTGGCCCTGTGTTATTAGCACCACCTGCACCCTTCATGTTTCTTCAAATGGAAAACACTTTTTTATTTTATAATCAGCTCCAACTCCTTTAAGGAACATGGGCTGCTTCAAAAAAAGGTTTCCATTTGGCAATGCACACAGGGATGTTCCTTGTTGGCCACCATCCCAGTAGTATAGCCAACACAGTTCTGCTTGATTAATATTTATAAGGCAGTTTGTATGTGACCCTTTGTGAATGATGCTTTTGTGACACAACGTATTAGTACATAGGTGGCTTTACGAAATCAGAGTGCGTTCGCAAATTTGCAACTACTTTTTGTGAACGGACTCTTAGTACATCTGGCCTGTAGATTCCAAAGTAGCAACCGATAACATTGCCAATGGCGTGAAGAATGGAAACCAGGCCCAGAATCATTTTCCCAATACGTGCCTACACCTGGGCCTACAAGGGAGTCCTGGGCTGGTGTTTTTTTAGAAACAGTGCTGTCAACATTGCATGGAATAATTAAGTAACTCAGCAGGTTTGTATATAGATCTGGTTAGGGGAAATAGAGAAATATAAGGGGACGGAGAAGGTGTGAGGGGGCTGTATGATATGGATTTTGTACACAATAAATGTCACGGTTTATGCTGGAATTCTTATGTTGATGTTTATTGGTTTCCATAATTCTGCTGGGTCCTTATTAGCCTTTAGTCCAGTATGGTTGTTCTTTTGTTGATTTTCATTGTTCAAAAGAATGTTTCATAATGTGTGTGTTAGCCCTAGGGTCACATTGAAAGTTATGTGGTTGTTCCAATATTATTCAGACATTTTAAAGCGTTATTGTTCTAATCTGTTGATTTAATAAAAGAGATTTCCCATTGGGTGTACCGTCGCGACCTTTATTATAGTATGATGTTAAAGTTTGTAAGGGAAGCGCTGAACATGTTTTTGGGAGGGTTAATAGGAACTGTTGCCCATGGTAACTAGCTGTTGGAATTGCAGTGATCGACTGATTGTAGGAAATGCAGTATGGTACATAATATCTTAAAAGCTGATATTTGGTAATCTTCATATATTTAAATAGTTTTTCATAAGAGAGCCTGTTTTGGAGTGACATCTCAGTAGGCATTCGATTAGTATGCTACTTGTTTTTTTTTGAGGCACAAATACATTAAATAGACACACTTATTTAAATACTGTAGTTCGTAGTACATAACAATCTACACACAACAATGCAAGGTCGTTAAGAAAGAGTCAATTTATAGACTTGCATGATAATGAAAATGACGGCATGCAGTTAATAGTGTAAAGACTTATTAGTTATTTTTCATGCACCGCGAGGGAGCAGGAGTCATTGCCAGTATTGGCAGAGGTTGGCTAATGGCTCCTTTTCTCTGAAAGAAATTGGACTTGATAGCCATCTGCAATTAATGGAGAAAGGCCAAGCAATAATAATTGCAATCTTGCGGATGTCTGCATTGGTCACTGTACTAAAAAGTTGCAAGATGCTAGAATTTTGAGTTGAGGTTTTTGTTGAAGGAAGTGTTTTTTTTTCCATGGATGGAATGGTAATCTATTGCTTTAGTGACACTTTCTTTTGGAGGTGATATGTGTGGCCATGGATAGCCAATGCAGAGACTGCAGAGCAGGTCAAATGCACAGTTGCCTGTCAGTTTACATAAACTAGTGTTCTAGAACTAACAGGAGTTAGGATAATAGGCACATTTCTCTGAACCTACTGGCAACCATGGAAAGGATATTTATACTGGTCAGTAGCAGGGTGGGGGAACGGTAATGAGACAAGAAATAGAACCGAGACCCCCAGATCCCTCCACTCTGTCCATTCATATCAGTGGGCAAAACCTGCACTGCAGAAGAGCTAATATATATACAAGAAATAACACTTTTAGCATTTAGTCATCTGCATAGCAATTATTTCTAATGTGACATATCTAGTGACAGTCTGTAAAATCAACTCTCTATGGGTGGTTGAAACTCTAACATCCTAGAGCTGAAATATAAATGAAGCTTTATGATAGGTGTAAAAACCTGGACTATAATATGCATTTCTCTATAAATAACTACCTTGTGTCATTTATAAATCACGTTTGTGATCTGAATGATTCTCAATGTAACACGTTCGTAAACAGTAACATATCAACTACACAGCAACATAACAACTGCACATAAGTGTTAGAAATGGAGATGCTGGTTGGCTAGTGTAGGCACCTAAGCCAAGCTGCAATCACCATGCAAGTCAGGGCAAGGGAGCTACACACCTAAAATAACCCCTGCTCATCCCCTTGGTAGCTTCGCCAGAGCAGTCAGGTTTATAACCAGAAGAATGTGTAAAGCATTTGCGCAACACACCCAACCCAGTGATATGGTAAATACACCACAAAAGAGACTTCACAACAAGTTATGTAAAAATGAACTGTATTGCCTAAAAGTTATAGACGAAAATGACATAAATCAGTACTACTTTGCCAAACAGGCAATTGTCAAACCACCATAGTGCAACTAAAATGAAATATTTCCATATTGCACGTCAGGATAAAAATATTATAAAAGAAACGTTATGGTGCATGTCACAGGTTCTCTGAAACAGTATCTGTACATACATCAATCTCAGATCACGGAAAATTCAGCACGTAATGCAGCAGGCACAGGAATCACTCCACATCACCCACAACTGAAGTAAACATGTAGATATTGCGCACCTCCACTTATATTATATGTCCAGTGGTATTCTGTTCCCAATGCCTTGGTTACTGGGCCACCTGCCCAATTACAACAATGATTATGGAAAGACTCAGTGGTGAAACGTAGAACATCAAGCAATCACCACAACCACCATCTATATGAAGGCCACATCGTACCATGCACTCCTTTTATAAGAAGTATGGTAGGCACAGCCCACCAAGTCCCACACCGGAGCTCCCATGCTCCTACTATAGTAAGTGCGGCACTTTCTTTGTAAAAGGGAAGCAACCTCTCTGCTCTCATGGGGGCTGCAACAACAGAAAATATCCCCCCAGCCAGGGGTGTCCCTGGAAAAGGAATGATGGGGCAAACCTTCTTTGGGCTTCCCTGTACCTGGACTCGTGGGGGATGCTGCACATGAAGGGTGCACGTTCATTGACTCAGGGAGATGCAGCTCCTGCTGGCTCCTCCCCCGCATGGAGGGAAAACCACACAGCGCCTCCTGGACGCTACCTTCTTTTTTTTTTAAGCAGCCCGGCCCAAGGACACCTCCTAGCGTCTTTGGCTGCAGAGCGGCTTCTCTGCTTTCTCGGCCGGGGTTGCGGCTGTGAATCCACCAAAAATAGGGTGCCTGCTTGAGCCCCGGTGGCACTTGATAGAGTTCGCCTCATCTGCGCTTCCTAAACCACTGCCGGCAATGCACGCTGTACTCTTTCTCCTCCCCGGCTCTCCTGGATGGGGAAACGGTGCAGTACCCAGCAGGGCTGCACAGAACAGGAGCCCCCAGCCAAGGGGCCCAAAGAGGCGCTCCCCTCGTAGTAAGGACCAACTCAGGTGTTAATACCTGCCTCCTCTACGCATAGAGAGGCTCTCTGTAAAGCACTCACCTCATGCTTTGTGCAATTAAACTTCATAAAAAAACAGGAAGTGGGACACACCACCCAACCCCTGGAGAATAACTTTGGGGATGCACAGAGCAGGGAGCAGCAGCAGGCCAGCTCATCAGGGTCCTGGCAATAAAGTAGCAGTCCTTTTGGGTGACCTAGAAGGCCACAGGTCAGCACAGCAGCATGTTAATCCTAATGGTTGTTCCTTCTGGCATAACAGTCCCTGTCATCAGCATCTGGTGCCTAGTCCACTCAGTGTCTAAAAACAAAAGGAACAACCTCTGTACTTATACTCATTTTGTCTTTGATCTGAGGGGGTACATCAAGGGACCTTTAGAAGTGCACAACACCCCCCACACCCTTTTAACTCCAGCCCTGGCTCCAGACATCAGTAGGGTGTAAACAAGCACTTTGTGTGAGGGCAGGACACAACCTATACAAATGTATGTGTGTCCCGCCTCTCCCTCTCTTTAGCCCAGGAAGACCATTCAGTGTGCAGATGTAATGCTGTTACAGCACCACCCTCCCTGGGTAATGGCTGTCTGGAAAGTAAGCACAAAGCCCAGCTGTCACTCTACCCCAGACATGGATTGGAGTCAGACTACAAAGCACAAAAGCCATAAGCGCAGTGAAATGTCCACTTTCTAAAAGTGTCATTTTCACAATGTTAATAAAAAATCGACCAACAGCAATAAGCAGGATTTCTCACTACCATTTCAAACATCCCAAACATGGTCACGCTACTCCTCATAGATCATGAATTACTGCTTAGCTATATGCAAGGGCATTCTTAATGCAAACTTATGAGAAAGACAGCACTCACAGCAGTGATAAACCAAATAGGCGGTTTGGCACTATCAGGAGAGGTCAACAATAGGCAAATGTCCTACCTTTTACCTACACAGCCCCCTACCCATAGGGCTACCGAGGGCCTACCTTAGGGGTGACCTATGTGTAGCAAAAGGTGAATTCCAGGCCTGGCAATTACATTTCGATGCATAACCAATGTGGCTGTAAACTGCACACGCAGGCCCTGTGGTGGCAGGCCTGAGACAGGTTTGAAAGGCTACTTCTGTGGGTGGCACAAGCTGTGCTGTAGGCCCATTACTAGCATTTCATTAACAGGCCATGGGTATATGAGACACCACTATTCAAGGGATTTACAGAAAAATTAAATGTGACAATCAGGTGTAAGCCAATCATACCAAGTTTAAAGGAGCGAACACATGCAGTTGAGCACTGATCTGCAGTGAGAAAGTGCCCAGAGCCAACAAAAAGAGGGTCGGAAAAACAGGAGGAGTAAGGCAAAAAGTTTGGGGATGACCCTGCAAAAAGGGCCAGGTCCAACAATACGTGTTCTATTTTTCGATCTGACAGTATACATTTATTTCCCCACCATGGGCAATAACTTAATACCATTTGAATCTCAATTACTAAAAACAAAGTCTGTACAAGGTGATGATACGTCTAGCGCCTCTGTTGAAATAAAAAGTACAATGGAGTATGTAATCCTTGAAAAGGATGACTCTAATATTAGCGTGAAAACCAAAATCGAAATCCTTGATCTTTAGTGTTATCTCTAAATACTTCTCTGTCTCCAGTAAATTTTCGATAGCACTAGATGAAAGCGCAATGAGTTCTAGTCCTGTAGCAAAAAGGGTTTGACTGTTGCACCTCAGTTGGAATCCAGTTTGGATGTAGGGGAGCAAATAATTCTGTTCAATGTAGAAAAATAGTTGATTGCAGAGAGCAATTTCAATCCACTTTTTTAGGAGAGAGCAGTTACATCTTGGATTATTTTTAGGATTATTTAGTCTGAGTTTGTTTGATGCTTTTAGAATATGAGTAGTTTTGAGTTCTTCTAGGAATATGGCAGGCTCCGGCAACTACATGATGTTAGCTCAGCCACAATAGCAGCTGAGGTTTTCACGAAGATGTCTTTTAGTACATGAACTTGCATATAAAATTAATTTATGACGGGGGCAGCAGCTCAATAGAGTAATTTCCATCCGGTTGCGGTTGATAAAAACTTTGAGAAATATAGTTTTCCTCCTTTCTTTGGTGTTCTCTCGGGAAGTAGTCCAGATGATAATATCCATGAGTAGGGCATTGCTACGTATCTAGGTTTTTACAATGATTTGATCTCTCATGAAAAGAATGTATCTGCTAGGGGCCGAAACGGAAAACCTTAGAATTTTCTCATTATAGTTATCTCAATTGGCAAACTGTAGCAAATAATTTACATTCAAGGTATAAACTTTTGACATTTTAGTGGGTTATCCTTTTTTACCTCTGGGGTGTTCAGCAAAAAAATATTTGAATATCATTTCATCAGAATATTATGTGAAAAGGCAGAATTTTCCATTTGATTAAGTTCATTTCATAGTTAAGTTTGGACTTTCTTTGTGAAGATTATTCGATCTGCATTTCCCTTGCATTCCTGTGTTATCTTTAAGGAGTGTTTAGTAATATTTAATGGAAAAGAACCAAAAGGAAGGATAAAAGATATGAAATCAGTGAGACATTTGTGACCCTTTATATAAACAGCTGAAATGTTTAAATAATAAAAACAAAAAGAACAGATGATGGACAGAAAGCTGAACAATGCAACCATTCACCCCCAGTCACAAAGATCTGGGTTTAATCCATTGCTTTTTTGCCCACCATGCCACAGCAGTTTGAACCCAGCCATATGCAAATCATTTTGACCCTGCTCCCCATGGGAGCAGTCCATCCGGACCTGCCATGCCAGGCCCTCCCTGGAATGGAAACAAGCATCCTGGGACCGGTTTTGGGGTATCATCCCTCATCAGCCAAGCTAGCTCGAATCCAGTGGTGCAGTGAGCATGGGACCCACGTCTGGGTATACCCTTCCCACCTAAGGCAACAAAAGCAACACAAAGAGCAGATGATGGACAGAATGCTGAACAACACAAACATTCACCCCAGTGACAAAGATCTGGATTTCATCTATCATTTTTTTGCCCACCAGGCTACCCTGGTTTGGACACAGCCATATGCAAATCAGTCTTGACCCTGCTCCCCATGTGAATAGTCCAGCCCAAACTGCCATGCCAGGTCCTCACTGGACTGGAAACAAGAATCCTGCGACCAGTTATGAGGTATCACCCCTCATCAGCCAAGCTAGCTTGAATCCAGATGCGCAGTGAGCACGGGATCCAGATCTGTGACTGGGGGTGAGTGCATGAAACATTTCAGCACCCCATCCATCATTCTTTTGTGTTTTTAAATAATATTCCCAGCATATTTTTATAGCTGTGTCAATGTTGTGGGAGATAACAATTGCTGTCTTTGGACCACCATGATAGACTGAGGTTTAATGTGCTAGAATTGTGCAGATTTTCACTACTGGAAAAATGCCTGTCTTTACTGTGTTTGGGAGTCACCCCATTTTGACTGAAATGCATAAACTACATAAGCTATGAATAACAATACATCATCAACATTTTTTATAAATGACATCATTAAAATTGGTAACCTTTATATTCTGATTAGAGTTTCTCCCATATAATTATATATACTGATGTCAGTACTGGTTCATGTTTTTAGGTATTCAGAAGATTTTTACATTCAGTCTTTTCGTACAGTGCAAAACTGCACTTGGACTCGAAGATCAGACGAATATATAAAGTTCAGGTAATCTTCTTAAATAACTGAAAAATATAAAAATAAGTGGCCTTATGTGATACAACTTACTGCTGTTGTTCTTTTAAAGACTGCTCTGTTCTGTGCCACCTTAAACTTTCTCTTAGAGTACAGCCTTCAACCTTCCTATGTATGCTGACCTCACCAACATGCTCAACTCTCTCAAGGCAACCGCCTAGAAAGACAACATTCTACATTCACCCTGCATAAAATTCCTCCATAAAGAGACTCTTACACTGCTCCTCAACACTATGACCACCTCCCTCAATCAAATAACATTCCCACAAAATGTCCCTACTGACAAATCACAACCTGAACTATAAGATTTCTCCAGCTCCCACTATATCGCCCACTTTATATTTATCAGAAAAATGATTGAGAAAGCAGTTACTATTCAAAAGCAAACCAACAAGAGCAACTTCTTAAGGATTACTATTCCAACTTCAGACCATACTGGAGCATAAACACTGTTGCCCTCCTGGTAGTCAACAAAACTCCCCTGATCAATAACAAGAATGAATCCTGCCTTCTGATTCTACTCAACTTTCTAGGGCATTTGATACAGTGGACTATCGCACATTACGCTAAACTCTGGACAGATGCATGAGCTTCTTCACCACAGTGCTGCAGTTGCTCACCTCCTAACTCCCCATATGAGAACATCGTGATCGCAGTAAGTCTCCATCTACTGCAGAGATGCAGCTTTACCTGAACATCTTAACTACCTAAAACATTCAGCAGTTTTAAACCTACCTTGAGTAGTTCTGAAATGTATGTCCAGTGCCATCTAAAACTCACTCCAACCAAGACCCAGTTCATCCTGTTCTCCAACATTAATACGCAATCCCAAATTTAGGCCTAGCTCCTCGCAAAAGCACCTAAATGGCTTCACCCTCATTTGAAATCCTTTTGAGTCACATTTGACACCTATACCATCTTCAAAGAACATATTGCAGAGGAAAGGAAGACTGCATAGTACCTCCACTTTCTCCGGTAGAAATGGAATCCTTTCCTTCCTGAAACCGATTTCATAGCAGTTGAAGTGTAAGGCTACACCTTAAAGGATGTAGCCCCCTGTTCTATAGCGTCCCAAACCCCACCTCTGACCTCTGAAAGGTACATACTGTAGTATGTTTCATCAACAACGTGAAGAAGTTCAACCATAACCCGCTAATTGTGAAGGATTTATACTGGCTCCAAGCATGCATCATCTTAAGTAACAGCTCCATCACTTCCAAAATCACCAGAAACAGCACCTCTGCATACTTTGTCAAGGAATTAACTAACTCATGCTTGGTCGTAGAGACTGCAGCATACAACCATCAAGTAGAAGTTATTTCACCAAGGAGAGGTCAAGGACTGAACAAGCATTGACAGGAATCTTTACTTTACTTCATGTTTGAGACAGCTACTAATAGGGATAAGACTTTAGGGAGCGAAAGGCCAGCATCTGTTTGTCTGTATATGCAGTCTAATGATACCTTTGTTGTTTAGTTCTTCTTGTGCATGTATATGCTATTAACATGTGAGGGTCTATATATGTGTTACTCTGTGTTTATGGGTCATGGGCTTTCCCTGGCTTACCCTAGCCTTTCTCTAAAAGGTTATTCTCTGTCAGCCTCTGGTTCCTCACATGATTTTCTCTCTCCCTTTGATATCTAACTCCTCTCCTTGCTCCCCCTTCCTTTCCTCCTCTATAAACCTCTACATCCCTCTCCTATTTTCTCCAGGCCAACCAGGTCCTTAAAATTGTCTATTCACTTTCGCTCCATTGGGGAGCATCAGTCCATTCACAAGACAAATTTTTCAATACATCTCTTGTTCCCTGCTTTTTATGCTCCTTAGCTTCTGGAGCTTCATTGTGTCATAAAAAAACACTAGAGCCAACCAACATATCACTTGGTCTGTGCACATGGATGACAGAATATATGCTATATGTGGGTATCTGTACAAATACAAGTACAAATGCTGAGTTGATATATGTACATATGGATATCTTATTTATGGTTCTGTATCTACATATATCTACAAATATAAACGTAGCAGGTGCCCCAGTTGAAGCCCAGCTGCTGGAAAGGACAAGCCACCCTAATTCTTGGGCTTGGCAAAGATAAAGCAAGGCTGTGCGCTCAGAGATTCCAAAGCAGAAAACAATCTAGAATCCTTCCTGGAGGTGAATTGATGATGTACTGGAGCATAATCTGTATCTGACTGTGACGCGCGGTTTCTATCCTCCTCTCCTGGAGAAACAGAGTTGAAGGTTTCTCCCTTTATAAAACACCTGTAAGCTCCGCCCGCTGAGCCACGCCCCGTCTACACTCGTAGTAGGTAAAAGAATTCCCGCCTTTTACCAGGATGATGGACAACTTTCCAAAACGACCCCACTGCGTTTACCGCCGTTTCAGGTGGTGCGTTGTTGATGCGCAGGAGCACATATCCACAAAGACGCACTAGTAACAATCACATTGCCAAAGGCACACAAGGTTGCTAGAGACGTTTCTCCCTTGGTCCATCACGTAGCCTCAGTGTACAATATAAACGGGGCATATAAAACATGCTAGGTAACGCTTACTGAATTACTCGTAGAAAATACTCCGGTTGGGTAGGCCACGATGCTCATTTTACAGACACTAAACCTTAAAGGAAGCACTTACAAATATAAACGTAGCAGGTGCCCCAGTTGAAGCTCAGCTACTGGAAAGGACAAGCCACCCTAACTCTTGGGCTTGGCAAAGATAAAGCAAGGCTGTGCGCTCAGAGATTCCAAAGCAGAAACAATCTAGAATCCTACCTGGAGGTGAATTGATGATGTACTGGAGCGTAATCTGTATCTGACTGTGACGCGCGGTTTCTATCTTCCTCTCCTGAAGACACAAAGTTGAAGGTTCTCCCTTTATAAAGCACCTGTAAGCTCCGCCCGCTGAACCACGCCCCCGTCTACACTCGTAGTAGGTATTGGAATTCCCGCCTCTTACCAGGATGATGGACAGCTTTCCAAAACGACCCCACTGCGTTTACCGACGATTCCGGTGGTGCGTTGTTGATGCGCAGGAGCACATGTCCACAAAGACGCACTAGTAACAATCACATTGCGAAGGCACACAAGGTTGCTGGAAACGTTTCTCCCTTGGTCCATCACGTAGCCTCAGTGTACAACATAAACGGGGCATATAAAACATGCTAGGTAACGCTTACTGAATTACTCGTAGAAAATAATCCGGTTGGGTAGGCCACGATGCTCATTTTACAGACACTAAACCTCAAAGGAAGCACTTACAAATATAAACGTAGCAGGTGCCCCAGTTGAAGCTCAGCTTCTGGAAAGGACATGCCAACCTAAGTCTTGGGCTTGGCAAAGATAAAGCAAGGCTGTGCGCTCAGAGATTCCAAAGCAGAAAACAATCTAGAATCCTTCCTGGAGGTGAACTAATGATGTACTGGAGCGTAATCTGTATCTGACTGTGACGCGCGGGTCCTATCTTCCTCTCCTGGAGACACAGAGTTGAAGGTTCTCCCTTTATAAAGCACCTGTAAGCTCCGCCCGCTGAGCCACGCCCCGTCTACACTCGTAGTAGGTAAAAGAATTCCCGCCTTTTACCAGGATGATGGACAGCTTTCCAAAACGACCCCATTGCGTTTTTACCGACGATTCCGGTGGTGCGTTGTTGATGCGCAGGAGCACGAGAACATATCCACAAAGACGCACTAGTAACAATCACATTGCCAAAGGCACACAAGGTTGCTAGAGACTTTCTCCCTTGGTCCATCACGTAGCCTCAGTGTACAACATAAACGGGGCATATAAAACATGCTAGGTAACGCTTACTGAATTACTCGTAGAAAATAATCCGGTTGGGTAGGCCACGATGCTCATTTTACAGACACTAAACCTCAACAGGAAGGACTTACAAATATAAACGTAGCAGGTGCCCCAGTTGAAGCTCAGCTTCTGGAAAGGACAAGCCACCCTAACTCCTGGGCTTGGCAAAGATAAAGCAAGGCTGTGCGCTCAGAGATTCCAAAGCAGAAAACAATCTAGAATCCTTCCTGGAGGTGAACTGATGATGTACTGGAGCGTAATCTGTATCTGACTGTGACGCGCGGTTTCTATCTTCCTCTCCTGGAGAAACAGAGTTGAAGGTTCTCCCTTTATAAAGCACCTGTAAGCTCCGCCCGCTGAGCCACGCCCCGTCCACCCTCGAAGTAGGTAAAGGAATTCCCGCCTTTTTACCTTTTTACCAGGATGATGGACAGCTTTCCAAAATGACCCCACTGCGTTTTACCGCCGATTCAAGTGGTGCGTTGTTGATGCGCAGAAGCACGAGGACATCTCCACAAAGACGCACTAGTAACAATAACATTCCCAAAGGCACACAAGGTTGCTGGAGACGTTTACCCCGTGGCCCATCACGTACCCCTAGTGTAAAATATAAACACAAAATCGTTTTTGTAGTAGGTTCCCCCTTTATAAAGCACCTGTAAGCTCAGCCCGCTGAGCCACGCCCCGTCCACCCTCGAAGTAGGTAAAGGAACTCCCGCCTTTTTACCAGGATGATGGACAGCTTTCCAAAACAACCCCAATGCGTTTACCGCCGATTCCGGTGGTGCGTTGTTGATGCTCAGAAGCACGAGGACATCTCCACAAAGACGCACTAGTAACAATCATATTGCCAAAGGAACACAAGGTTGCTGGAGACGTTTTACCCCGTGGCCCATCACGTACCCTTAGTGTACAATATAAACGGGGCGCATAAAACATGCTAGGTTACGCTTACTGACATACTCGTAGAAAATACTCCGGTTGGGTAGGCCACGATGCTCAATTTTACAGAAACTAAACCTCAAAAGAAGCACTTACAAATATAATCGTAGCAGGTGCCGCAGTTGAAGCTCAGCTTCTGGAAAGGACAAGCCACCCTAACTCTTGGGCTTGGCAAAAATAAAGCAAGGCTGTGCGCTCAGAGATCCCATAGCAGAAAAAGATCTAGAATCCTTCCTGGAGGTGAATTGATGATGTACTAGAGCGTAATCTGTATCTGACTGTGACGCGCAGGTTCTATCTTCCTCTGCTGGAGACACAGAGTAGAAGGTTTCTCCCTTTATAAAGCACCTGTAAGCTCTGCCCGCTGAGCCACGCCCCGCCCACCCTCGAAGTAGGTAAAGGAATTCCCCGCCTTTTACCACGATGATGGACAGCTTTCCAAACGACCCCACTGCGTTTACCGCCGATTCCGGTGGTGCGTTGTTGATGCTCAGAAGCACGAGGACATATCCACAAAGACGCACTAGTAACAATCACATTGCCAATGGCACACAAGGTTTTTGCTGGAGACGTTTTTTACCCCGTGGCCCATTACTGTACAATATAAACGGGGCGTATAAAACATGCTAGGTAACGCTTACTGACATACTCGTAGAAAATACTCCGGTTGGGTAGGCCACGATGCTCATTTTACAGAAACTAAACCAATAACAATAAAATACACACACACTCTTTTAAACCTGTCTGACTAAGTATTTTTTACCCATGATTCTAATTATGTATTGTATGGGCATATGTGTGTTTTATTCATGTGTGTGTGTGTATAAATATATATATATATGTGTATGCATGTGTATATGTTGTTTCTGTGCCTGGCATGTTTGTGGATCATTGCATGGCTCCTGATATCTATGAATTTCTGCTCTCTTTTTATCACACTTATCTACCCATCACTCTTATGTCATGTCTCTATCAAACTATCCTCCATTCTCACTCGGACTCATCCCAAATCCCTTCGACCACTTTCATCTCCTAAATATCTCTGCCTAAGCTCTTCCCCTCCACCTCCTCATCTAACTCACCAAACCTCACTCTACCTCTGTGACCTCCCACACAACCCTACTAAATTCTCCTGCATTCGTCTCACCCTACTTCTATGCTCTCCCTAACCCATCCACATCCTCTTTCCCCTCCGCTCCCCTATTATTCATCTCAAGCCTTTGGATTGAGTAAATGAAGGATAAACTCCCAATTAACACTTCTGGATTTCTTTCCTCCTCCACCCCTCCATTACTCCAGTCAATCTAACTAACAAACTCTCATATCTGCAACTCAAATTAACTCATAATAATACTAAAACTGTACTCCTTATTAAATTATACTAATCCATCACTAATTCTTGTTGGGTACCGGAGTAGCGTGCTACTCATCGAAAAGCGCTTCGACGCCTCGTCAGGGGTAGTAAGCGCTATATAAATACGATTACAATTACAATTACAATTACATCATTCACTAATGTTTGATGTATGTCAGTGTGTAATATCTATATACTATGTGTGGCAGGATGTTGTAAATTGGTTGTTAATGTTGAGTCTGTCATAAATATATTCATTCCATGGTATATTGATTTGGCCATGAACCATCCTTTTAGCTGCAGGCAATTATGCGCCCGCGTCCTAGTGTATTTTTGCATTTTTTTATATGTGTCCTTATGTTACACAGATACTAAATTTGATGCCTTTTTATAGCACCTTAACTTTCTCCCATTAAATGTCTATATCTTATTGTATGAATTCTTTAGTATGTGACTGCTTCCCAAGTTTTTGAAGGTCCTCTGGCATTTGGTGGTGATCAGATGTAGTAATTGTTTTTTGGTCAAGGTTATGGAAATGGTGTTTTGTTAGATGTGCCTGTGAGTAAAATACTTTTTTTACGCTCATATAGTTCTATAGCAAACTTTGAAACTTTGTAGAGGTTACAAAGCTTTGCATTGATATATTTCCATAGAAATCGGGAATCAATTACTGTTTCAGTTAGTTTCATTTAACTCTAGAAACATGGTTTTACATAAGATATATTGTTCAGAAATTAAATAATGTTCTTATTCTGTGCAATATCACTATGCCCAGGAAGTCTTCTCAAAAAGGTAAACTGCTCATAAAAAGCCTGCATACATTTGCAATTTCCATAGAAAAACACTGCCCAAGGTAGACATGCAGAGAAAAGTATACACCCATTGCACTTTCATTCTATAACCTTACAAGGATTTGTGGTATTTCAGTACCACAAAAGGATGATGGACAGAGTGCTGAACAAGGCAAACACTCACCCCCAGTCACAGATCTGGGTTTAAATTCATCGTTCTTTTGCTCACCATGCCACCCCAGTTTGGACCCAGCCATATGCAAATCAGTCTTGACCCTGTTCTGCATAGGAACAGTCCAGCCCGAACTGCCAGGCCAGGTCCTCTCTGAACCGGAAACAAGCATCCTGGGACCAGTTTCAGGGTATACCCTTCATCAGCCAGGCTAGCTTGAATCCAGTGGCACAGTGAGCAAGGGACCCACATCTAGGCATGCCATTCCCACTTAGGGCAACTTTAGCAACATAAAAGGATGATGGACAAAGTGCTGAACAATGCAAACACTCACCCCCAGTCACAGATCTGGGTTTAATCCATTGTGCTTTTGCTCACCATGCCACCCCAGTTTGGACCCAGCCATATGCAAATCAGTCGTGACCCTGTTCCTCATGGGAACAGTCCAGCCCGAACTGCCAGGCCAGGTCCTCTCTGGACCGGAAACAAGCATCCTGGGACTGGTAGCAGGGTATTACCCTTCACCAGCCAGGCTAGCTTGAATCCAGTGGCACAGTGAGCAAGGGACCCACGTCCATGAATTACAAGAGGATCTTTAAATTGCAACATGTGTGGTAATTCATGATGCCATGCATATTGGGGTTTTGTGTTTTGCAGTCATTACCGCCCCCCCCCACTATTTTCTGCTGGTAAATAACTACTGGTCAAACATGCCTTAATCTATTTGGGGGAAATGCCTACTCAGTACTGTGTGTACGGCAAGCACCAAATTCCATGTTATGCTGTGTTTTCCAAGATAAAATTCAGAATCAAAGATACTTACCACACAAGGGTAAATACCTCAGCCCATGGTTGTGGTATTTACTGGATGCCACCACTGCCTCTCCCCCCCTTACAATCAAGAATATTGAACCTTCCTTTTTGGCAATATGGTACTTTAGTGAGAGACACACACTTGACAGCAGAAGAAAACATTTTTGGGGGAAGTGACTTCCCTTAGCTGACTTCTTACATTTATTGAGAGCTTTGAATTGCTCCCCTCGGCCTCGACAACTATTTTTGTAACATAAATATTCTATATTCCTCAAAAGATAGCATGAATAGAGTTTCATTTTAAACCGCACAGTTAAAAAAAAACAGCAAAAGATGAGAAAATCACACGGACAAAAGAAAGTTTAAAAGGGGGATATCTAAATTTAAACATTTAGCCTAAAATTGCTGCCACTGTAAAGTAATCTCCAGATATACATTCTTTGGAATGTTTTATCAGTAAATTGACAACTATTATACAGACCACACAGCAATCGAATCAACAGAGTGTAGTGCTAGGGTCTTGAATGTAAGCTTACCCAAAACCGATGACCATCATTCCAAGACGTACTGCGATATCATCACATCAATTTCCACGTTATTAATACGTTTTGGATCTTTTTACACCGACTAATTTCACCAGGTTTGGCCGGGTGAGTTTGCCCTTGCTACTACGTGCAGTAATTCCACATGTGCCAATACCATGTTTTATAATACCGATTTAAGGGAGACACTCTTGCTTCCACCCAAATTGTTATCAGGAGCCACTTGTAAAATGGCCTAAACCTTCAGCTAAAATCATCTTGCTAGACCCATCCTTTCGGTTGAAAGGGGGTTGAGGTAGCAAGCGTACATTACGTCCCACAGAAATGTGCACATGTTGTTCTTGGTGATGGAGCTTGTATCATGACCTTGCACAGTAAACAGAAAGTTCAGGAGTTTGCAGATAAGATAACAGTAGAAGGGAGAAGCAGCAGGCTTGGAAGTAGTCAGCAGATACCTCAAAGTGAAAACCAGCATAGGGGTTATTCCTGGTGGAGGCTGAGTGTATTTATCACAAAAAAAGTCGTAGGCATTGAGAAAAGAAAATAGAGCTGCAGACAAGGTATTTGTATTCAATATTAATCTCAATTAAAGTTGAGGATTGTCGATACTAATTTACAGGGTCGGACTGGAACAGAAAGGAAGCCCGGGATCCAAAATAAAAGTGCCGCCCGTTAGTAAATTAGATAGCTAAAAGGAGGCCATTTGTGTTAATTGGTACAGTTTTAATCTCGCAAAGACACTCTACAAGTGTTTTGCAAAGTATGGAAGACTGCGTGGATTTGAGATTCCTGCAAGTTACATTTAGTTTTAATAGCGGTGAAATAAAAATAACTGTTAAACAACGTGTCCTTTTGTTGACAGAAGTGTGAACCTCTTCGTAGGGCAATAATTCATAAAACGTTGAAACCAGACTGAAAATAGATGTCTGGATGTTGATAAACATATGGGCCCATATTTATACTTTTTGACGCTAAACTGCGCTAACGCAGTTTAGCGTCAAAAAGTTTTGCGCCGTCTAACGCCATTCTGAAGCGCCAAGCGGGCGCCGTATTTATGGAATGGCGTTAGACGGCGCGATCAGACCGGCGCTGCCTGGTTTGCGTGGGAAAAAACCACGTAGACCAGACAGCGCCGGCGTAGGGGGAAAATGGCGCATGGGCGTCTTAAAATGGGGCAAGTCAGGTTACGTCGAAAAAATCGTCTTAACCCGACTTGCGCCATTTTTTAACGACGCCCATCCCCCATCAACATGACTCCTATCATTGTAAAGATAGGAGTCATGCCCCCTTGCCCAATGGCCATGCCCAGGGGACTTCTGTCCCCTGGGCATGGTCATTGGGCATAGTGGCATGTAGGGGGGCACAAATAAGGCCCCCCTATGCCACCAAAAAAAAATATAAAAAATAAAAAATTATACTTACGTGAACTTACCTGAATGTCCCTGGGGTGGGTCCCTCCATCCTTGGGGGTCCTCCTGGGGTGGGCAAGGGTGGCAGGGGGGGTCCCTGGGGGCATGGGAGGGCACCTGTGGGCTCATTTTGAGCCCACAGGCCCCTTAACGCCTGCCCTGAGCAGGCGTTAAAAAGTGGCGCAAATGCGCCGTTTTTAGCCACGCCAACTCCCGGGCGTCTCTTTTGCCCGGGAGTATAAATACCACGTAAAGGCCTGGGAGTCATTTTTTAGACGGGAACGCCTCCCTTGCATATCATTAACGCAAGGAAGGGGTTCACGCTAAAAAATGACGCACATTCCGGGAACTTTGGCGCTATTCGCCTCTAACGCCATAGTATAAATATGGCGTTAGTTGGCGTTAGTTTTGCGTCGAAATTGCGTCAAAAAAAACGACGCAATTTCGGCGCAAACGGAGTATAAATATGGCCCATGATTTCTTTGGATTCGTATGTCAGTTCCAAGAAATGGTTCAGTATGTTAATGAGCCAAAGCGGCGTATGGCCAATTTAAAAGAGATCTTTTATTATGTGAAGGGGGTGCGAGCCCAGTGCCTTCGTGCCACTTTATGTGCACTTTTCGTTTACCTGTATTAACACCCGTAATTCCAAGCACGTCAGCGCATCTGTTGATCTACTTCATTGGTAAGACCTGGCACGCTACAGTGCATGTTTTCTTGTTTTTTTTTCAGCCCCGCGTGTTTTTACTCAACACAATATGTGCACTAGTAAGTATTCGTAATATTGTACTTTGTGGTTAATCTCTTTACCAATAGTGATATTTATTGTGAGAACAATTGGTAAAGCTCTGTTGAATTTACCGAGCATTCACTTATGTATTTTTTGCTTTGTACTTTTTTGGGGAGTGCAAAATTCGTGAAATTATTTTTGTGTAATTATGCCGAATTTGGGAAAAATTATGCATAACAATGCAGAACGCAAATCTGGTATTTTCCGCTGCTTTCGTTTTATCGCAAAGTGGTTTCTTGTGCCCAAAACTGATGTGAGGATGCATTTGACTCTAAAAAAAAGCACAAAAACACAAGTGACACAAACAAGAACCGTTTATATCTTATCCATTCATATTGTTCCAGTATTGCTGTGATACGATTTTTGACCCGTCTGAAAGGTATTTATACCATGTGGCTTAATGAAATAATTTTGTGTAACATTGCTTAGAAAGCATATTTTTAAAATTTCACACGGGCCTAATCTTTTTCTTGGATTTAAACAATTCAATATTAGTTTTGCACTGCATACTTTTATGCAGAAAGACAGAATATCACTTTCATGTTTACCAAAGAGCCCACTGCATAGGCCGTTTTTGCACTGCCCATAAATTCTCTACGTATTTTCTTTGTAAAGATGTGGCATTTTGTTATTAAAAGAAGACTATCTCAGCTAAATCGACATCCAAGGACTACATCTTTAAATGCGAAATTGCATTTTTAAGGCATTTCGGCCCATATTTATACTTTTTGACACAAACCAAAAAGTTTAACACCGGATACCACCATTCCAACATGCCAGCCGGGCGGCATATTTAATGAAAGACTGTAGCCGGCGCTACGGCGTTGTCAGCATCAAAATTAATTACGCTGACCGGGCAGCGGAGGCGTAGGGAAGACTGGAGGTTGTGCGTCAAAGAATGGTGCAAGTCAGGTTAGAGTAAAAAATATTGGATCTAACCTGACTTGCGCCTTTTTTTGACGCACAACCCCCATAGAAATGACTTCTGTCTTAGCAAAGACAGGAGTTATGCCCCCCGGCCCAATGGCCATGCCCAGGGGACTTATGTCCTCTGGGCATGGCCATTGGGCACAGTGGCATGTAGGGGGGGCAATTTAGGCCCCCCTATGCCACTTTAAAAACCAAAAATATTATACTTACCTGCACTCACCATGGGAATTCTCCAGAGGTGGGCTAGGGTGGCAGGGGGTGCCCCTGGGTGCAGGGAAGGGCACCTGTTGACTGCTTCCATGGTCAGAGACCATGGAAATGAGCCCACAGGTCCCTTAATGCCTTTCCTGACCCAGGTGTTAAAAAACGGCGCAAATCTGTCTGGGTGCCATTTTTTAAGGCCCGAATCTACCTCTGCTTCATTTTGACCCAGGAGTATAAATAAGGCGCAAATGCCTTTGAGTCATTTTTTGGATGGGAACGCCTACCTTGCATATCATTAGTGCAAGGTAGGTGTCCATGCTAAAAAATGACTCAAACTCCATGGATTTTGGCGCTAGACAGGTCTAGCGCCAAAGTATAAATATGGAGTTGAGTTTGCGCTGGATTTGCGTAAAAGAAATGATGCAAATCTGGCACAGAGTATAAAAATGCCCCTTCGTTTGAAGAAACATCCTGGAATGTCACATTGCGCATTAGTGCAACAGCATACAGTAATTTCAAACGACTTGCCTTCATTTAAAATTGGATTAAACCCCCTTTCTCTAAATAGTACTGGAACGTGACACATGCCCTGAGCCACTCTTGACACAAAATAACAATACATTTGCAAGTAACGATGAGTCAATTTCTGTGATAGGTCTTAAACAGGGAAGCAACAAGCTGTTGCTTGGCATCGAATGGTGTATAATGCGAAAACCACATAACACTGCTCAACAAGTATAAAGGCATGCAGAGAGATAATATACTCCAGGTAAATTGCTGTGTAATGTGTAGGCGCAGCCTACCTCATTTATCTCACAATAAATATCATGCACACTGAAGAAAATAACCATGTTTTTTCCTTATTTCCTTTAAATGAACACCACCCTGACACATACTGCTCATACAGTTGACCTGGCCTTTTCTCAATCTGAAACCCTATAGTACACCCTATGCCACTCACACCCCTTACAAATTACACTAGCCCCTACACTATGCACCAGGACGAACTGAGAAGACTTGAGTGGCCCTTGTTGGATCTCCTCGAGCGGCTCTGGGAACATGAGCTCTGCAGAGGCAACTGTGAAGGTCCAGCTTTTGTTTGCATGGTAAATTGGAGAATACGGTAAGGTGTCCCTGTAAGCACTGCTTTAGAACCATGTACACCTATAGAAATGCTAACAAGGATAAAAGCGGACTACTCCAATGAAGTGGCCATGTACCAACACCAGAATGGCCTCAGTGCCTTTAGTGCACTCCTGTCCATCTGGTTATACCCAGATAGAATAATTGTCAGTCCACTACTACCCCACACCACCAATACCTACAACCTACCAAGTATAATTCTAACCCTACACTACCACCTGCATCACACATCACATACATCTTAAATTACTACCTACAATCCCCACCAAATACACCTTACACCATATCTAACACCATACATCACATTCACCCTACACCCCTTTCACTGTGCATGCTTGGCACAAAATACACTCTCTACAGTCTCTAACAACTACAACATACAAGACTTGGCTTTGGCCTGGCTATGGTCCTTTTTACATGACCATTCCTTCCACGTCTCCAATTCATATCCTTTTTTAGGTCTCGGCTAACAGTGCTTGTGCTGTCTCTCTCTTTTGGACATGTTGTAAATAGTTTGTGGGCTTCAGCCCGCCCAGCAGGCTTCGGATTGGCTGGCTCCATCGTCGCTCTCTTATTCTTTCACGCCTTTGTCCATTGCATGGATATGTCATGCCTATTCCTGTGTTTAGGTGTCCCAGAGAGCAAGGACCAAGTACCATATCAATTCACTTGTCACCATTTTAGCGCATCTGTTTTAGGAATTACTTTTTTAATCGTTGAAAAGCACTTTACACTATTGGTCCTGTTTTCACCTACCCTGAGCTACACTCCGTTTCTGGAAACAGGCCTGTAAATCTTGTTTTCATCTGGTCACATTTGCTGAGTATTCACAGACTGAGATCAAATGTCAGAGGCTGTTTTCAGAGGGTGCCTGTTCCTCCCACCCTCATTGCTGCTTGTTTCCTTGTTTTCTCAGCTGGCTCCCTTGTGCACCCTTCTGTGTTCTCCAGCTTTCTCATGTCCACATGCTTGCACCCACCTGTTCAGCCTCGTTCCTTTTGATTCCTCTTTCCCCTGTCTGTTGCTTGCCTCTTGCCACAGTCCATTGCTTAGCCCACCCACCACCCCTCTTGTTGCTTGTTTCCTAATTCCCTTATGAAGAGCCAGCACTGCTGCAGCCACACCTCCCAGCGCCTCCCAGTTACATCACCAGTGCACACTCAGCATCCTATGCTCAGGTCAATTTCCTGGCGGTGCAAGTAAAGCAAACAGCACCTTCTGCAGCTGCACAGAGAAGAGATGGGGGAGAGTGATGGATCCATCTGTAAGCTCTCAGAACCGAGCGAGCACCTGCAGCATGAAATCTGACTGGGAGGAGAACATGTGGGGTATGTGCCGAGCTGGGGTAGGCAGAGGGAAGCTTTACTTGTGTGCAGTCACTACTGACTTAGAGCCTGCCTGCTCCTGGTGGTCATCAGTGGCAGAGCCTGCCTGGTCCTGGTGGTCATCAGTGGCAGAGCCTCTCACAGCTACTGGCTCCACTGGATGACATAAACATCTTTTTGTCTGTCCTCAGTGCTCATTCTGTGGGGATATCCTCTCTCCCCCTTTCATCACTTGGGGCAGCTGACCCTCCAGGAGTTGCTGCACAGTTCCGTGTCATTCGTACTGGAGCATGTTATCTGACCTGTCTGTGCCCAGGGTGGCACCTCTCACTTGCTGTGAGTGCAGCTCAAGTGGGCACACGTTCTTTCTTGGCACTTGATTTACTGGAAACGTTTGTGCACATGGTTTCATATTTGTTTTTTTAAGGTTGGTGATTAAGTTTACTTTTAACACCTTTCCAGACGTTCCAAGTGACCAGGTGTTTCTGCTATGTACAGTTGTGGCATGTGCTTTTGGGCCATCTGGACAAATAGGTTTGAGCAGCTAGATAATTATGGCACCCGGTTTTATGGTATTTATTTTTTTAACATTTCCGTCTCTATTTATCCATTTTTTTTTGTTTTTGCCCATCTTAATAGTATTTATCCATATTTATTTTGTGGTTTGCCAATAAGTGCGGTCAAAAAAGGTACATTTTCACATTTATTTAACTGATAAATGTGCACTCATACTTTGATGCCCGTCGTGTTTTAGCAAATTCAGCAGCCAAAAATAGTGAAACACTACATCCACAAGTAAACACTAGCAGTTTACTACAAATATATTTTAACACATGACTGTATTTAAAGATATTTTAACTTGTTTTTTAACTCCCCCATGGTGTCTGTTTGCTCATCTGTTGTCTTGGAACTCACAAAAGACAGCATGGAATTTCACTATTAGAAGTAGAATTTTCAGTATCTTCCCGCTTTAAAAATAAATTCAGACAGAAAACACATTGTTTTCTGTCTGTATTTATCTGTAAAAATCAGTAAAAACCGAAAACTGGGAGCCTTATAGATGATGAAGTAAGGGAGAAGCTATAAATGGGTAGACAATATGCTATTTAAAACAAGTATTAAGTTGAACGATGCAACACATATTTTCGATGAAGGGTTTTTAAATGTTCTTGAGTCACATTGTTAGCAACCGAATTCGGCAAAACACACTTTTCCACCTGCGCTATCTCTTTAGTTGTTTTCAAGAAAAACACTAAGTTTACCCACCCCCTATGATCCTAATCAATACACGCTAGAAGAAAACAAGAGAGAAAGCATTGCTTGGAATTTGTTCTATCATGATGCCTCGAGAGGAGATATTTATAATTAACCCTCTCCCATCAGCCCAGTAGATAGACATTGTCCTTGACTAGGGTTCACTCCGTGTACCAAGTCCACCCCATGTGACTTTCTGCTTTCTCCCCCTCATCTTCATTTTCCTAAAAACAAGCGGAATATAAATCAGAGTATTTCAGAGTTTTTAATCATGCTCCTCGGTTGTTTCATAAAGTATCATGTTCAGGCATAAAGGAATAAAAGTTAGCATTCTGTATGTAAAAAAGTGCTAAATGAATTTGAGCGTATTTAATACAAGTGTTTATTCAAGGACTGGTGGGTCATTGGTGGGTTCATTTTGCAATATTCTGTGACAATTCATGCAGTGCGTCAGAGATTTACTGAGCAATCACGTATGTATCGTCTACACGTGAATGCGAAGCAGATAAAATGTACTTCTGCAAGGAGATAATGGGCAAAGAGGTGCTGAAATGTCGGCAAGGTAATCGCTTTATTGTACTGCATTTGGGTATTTACACGTTGGCTCATGAGGTGCCATTTGTCACAGCCAAACTACCACACTCGCACGTATATCAGATGCACAAGGAACCAAACTTTAAGTGTTTAAGCTAATTCATATCTGATAGGAATCCAGGTGTGCAGGTCATCAGGCCAAAAATCCTAAAATGGAGTTTATTCATATCTGATAACTTAGTGGATGAGAGACTCCACTGGGATTGTGTACTACAAATATCTTAAATGTTTCCCCAGTACCCTACACTCAGTATCTTCGGTGATGTCCTACTACATTGTATTTTGTAAACCTTCAAAGCTAGCTCCCCTGGTACAATGCACTTCTAAGTCAGTCCTCCCCTAGCACAGTCTACTGCACAGATCTCTGCATAGTGCACCAGTGAACCTTTAGTAAAGTGTGCTGCACATAATTTCAGTACTTCTTTAGAAGAGTGCACTGCACTCTATGCCACTGCACTCTGAGGCACGCCACTCTACATCATTGCACTCTACTCTGCACCACTTTAGGCCACTACACTCAATGCCACTCTAGGCTGCTCTGCAACACTCTAATCTATGCCACTTCATTCTAGGATGCATCAGCACTCCACTCTGTGACACCTTATGCCACTCTGTGCTACTCCACGATACTCTCCTTTATGCCACAAACTTTTGCCATGCTGAACAACAGCCATATTGGTGTACAACATGGCTAAAACACATTGGCAAAGCCAATATCGAGACCCATAGTTTCTCTTCTCAACACTTACAGCTTGGAACATCACAGTGTGTCCACCGTGGGCCAATCGTTGCAGTGATGCTAGCTTCAAAATTATGGACTAGAGTGGAAGGGAAATAACTATTAGTGCAAGATTTTTCTTGATGCACTGCTTTAATTCCAGAAAACAAATCACAATATTTTCACGTTTTACTTGCGTTATCTACTGTATTCAAATAGTCTACAGCAGTAGTTCCCAACCCGAGGACCCCCTATGAATCATTACTGGAAGCGGGGACCCCTAGCAATTTGTACGATTTAATTTTCAAATATTAAAACAGTAATTTGCAAAAATTATAACAAGTACACACCAAACAAATACTCAAATTACTAAAGATAAAATTCTTTTATATTGAAAAAATATGCAAAAATCGAAACATTTTATTGGGAAGGTTGGCGCTGCATCTCGGCAACTACCTTTTCAATGTTTGGTTTTATTTAGGAAAGGTGAATCCTCAGTTCAGATTCTACATTTCTGGAGCGATTTCTGTTTTTATTTTTAGGTATGGAAGATCTGAGAAAGCTTTTTCACATAAATAAGTGAAGGGGAAAGGAAGTAAACCATAAGGGCCTCTCATCTCTCCCTAGCCTCTCTGTCACATGTACTTCATTTGTTTTATAGCACCTCTCAAACCACTGTAGGGTGTCAGGGCATTTTACAGGGGACTACAAGGTGTAGGATTCACATGTCATCCACACTGGTAGGCATTTTCTAAGAGTGCTTGGTCCGGAGAAGCACAAACTTAGGCCCATAGTTATACTTTTTTAGTGCCGTATTTGTGTCATTCTTTGACACAAAAGCGGCGCAAACTTACAAAATACCCTTGTAATCTGTAAGTTTGCACTGATTTTGCATCAAAAAGTGGCGCAAATGTGGCGCTAAAAAAGTATAAATATGGGCCTTAGGATTCAGAACACAGCACAGTGATTAGAGATGACGTTAGCGCAGTGCTTAATTTGTAAATAAAAATGTGCTAGTGCCCAAAGCCCTCTTCTTAAACATGCGGCTGCTGCAATTAAATGTGGGTACACGGAATACTGAGGCAGCATAATCCTGAAGCCATCTCGGGACTCTTCAATCCATATTAAGCCACTCCCTGCCACTTCAGCTCACTCTAGCAGCTTTCTACTTTCTCCCTTTGTGACACTTTTTCGTTTTTCCTTCCTCTGTCTTTCCCATATGTGTCTTTTGCTCGCAGCAAATACTTGCAGCAGAAGAATAAGCCCTGGCCCTCAAAAATAAGTGCTGGTGCTCCGCACCGGAAACAACAAGCACAAATTAAGCACTGCGTTAGCAATAAGAATGTATTTCTACACAAGCAAACCTTTTTAGGCAGCAAAAGGAAAATGAAAGACTAGGAAAAAAAGAACTCTCTAATTTGTGCCATGCGGTTTGCATGCAGCTCTTTAATGGCAGTTCACAGCTCACTGTGCTAGATTACGATTATGAACTGCATAGTAACAAAAGAATCTCTGTGACAAAAGCAGTAACCCATTGTGCCATGCACATAAAATACTGTTCTTTGCATGATACACATTCTTTGCAGCAACGCTACCTTTGAGTCAAAACTGCCACTGCACAAAACTCCCATCTCTCTCCAGCAGATACATTAATCACTTGAGTTAGCTTGACGCTTTTATTTTGGCAGTACAAGGAGCTTTGCAGTGCGTTTAAAACTGCTCAACAACGGAAGTAATAAATATGAAAACACGCATGCATGTGTTTGTCAGAGACCCCAGCTGGAGAAGTGCCTTCCTCCCAGCCCAACCCTGCGGACCCCTGGGAATGTGTCACGGACCCCTGGGGGTCCGCGGACCACAGGTTGGGAACCACTAGTCTACAAGAAGCAAAAATCATATTTGGACATGTGGTTAGTATTCGTGATTTTTCAGTGTTTTATTGCAATAGTGAATAATTGTTATCTCCAATAAATCATTATTATTTAATTTGTTTATATTTACATTTTAATAACCACGAGAAAATTATATGTTTATTATTTACTGCGAAAATACATCTCATCATGGCCACCAACGTTACGTGCAACAGTGTCGTTCTCGGACTTTACCTTCTTAGTCTTTCTACTAAATCTACTAGCTTAATCTCCTGCTTGACGACCCTTGTAGTCCTTCTTTTAGTTCCAGGACCTTTTATTGTTTCACCATAGTTTCAGTCTACCTCAGTAGCTGTTGCCGTCTCCATTTCCTGTGGAACGCATCCATGCGTTCAACTAATTTTAATTTTCTGTAGCATTGTATACCATTGTTGTGTTTACAAGTGTATTTCCTTCTCGTTGAAAATTATTTTTTTCTTCCGTGGGCAGACAGAGGCAGATGTTAAAGCTATGTTTTCTGAATAGCATGTGTGTTTGGTCTTTTGCAGTGTTTTCAACATATATGTTATAGTATACATTTTGAACTGTATTTTTCTGGGGACATAATAAAAGCATCATTCAGTATGATAGGCTGCATTTTCTTAATTATCCACCAGTGGAAGTGCATTTTAACCCCTTGGATTTTATGGGTGTTTTCAACCAGAATAAAAGCACTTTTAAGGTCAGTGCTGTCTCTTTAAGACATGTTGTATATACTTTGTGGGTTTAAGCCCGCACATAGGCTTCTCATTTGCTGGCTCCATCGTCGTTCTTCTATTCTTTCTCCCCATTAGTCAGAGCAAGCCACCAATTTTAATATGTTGAAAGATTAAACACTCAGACGCTGCCATGGTGTTACTCCTTCAGTCATCTTGCCACCAGTGGTCACTTTAGTGCCCGTTAGTCCCTTCATAACACATGGCTAAAAGACAGTACCATTGTCAATGTCAATACATCTCAGATTGCCGAGACCGATATTGGCTTTACCAATGCTTGCTTAGTTGGGGTGCCGCATAGTGGTGGCTGGTGCATTTAAAAAAGTGGTGTGGCAGAAAGTTAAATATAAATTTCAAGCAAACTTGAATCAAACATGGGGGTGGGTAGTGTGCAAAACTGTTTTCTCCCCTGCAAGAACATATTGGGCAAAAAAAGCTGGCAATAAGTTTTTTTAAAGAAAAGTGAAAATGTTCTCATAAAGACTCAGTGCTCTCCCTGCATTCATGCAGATGCATCACTCATCCTGCACTCACACATACACCGCCCGACACTACACTCACAGATGCACACTGCTTCATTTACTTTACACTTACTGAAGCACATCACTTACTCTCCATTGATAAGAGCACCACCACTCATCCAGGGGAATTCACACCACTCACTCCGCACTCATGAGGCATGGTACTCATCCAGTGTGCACATAAAATCACACATCTTACTCTGTGCTCACACAGGCACACAATTCACAACACTCACACAAGCACACTCTCCACCCAAATAGACTTTCCTCTCACTCAGTAGACTCTCATTATGCACCCTGCATTCATTCATGGACACCGCTGACCCTGCACTCATACGGTAACACAACTCACTCCGCACACACACATACTCATCATTTACCCTGCACTCACACAGTCTTACCACCCACTCAGTGGACTCTCATTATTCACCCTGAACTCATACATGGGCACCATTCTCCCAATACTCATACAGTCGCACAACTCACGCTGCAGACACACATGCACACCCTTCACTCTACACTCATATAGTCTTACCACTCACCCAGTGAACTGTCTCACCCTGCACTCATACATGAACACAGATGACCATGGACTCACACAGTCACACAGGCTCATACCCCACCCGGCACTCACACAGTTACACCATTCACTCTGCACTCATGCAGTCTTACCACTTACACAGAAGACTCTCATCACTCACCCTTCACTCATAAGTGGACACCACTGACCCTGCACTCATATAGTCACACAGGTCACTTTGTGCTCACACAAACACACCCTTCACTCTGAACTCATACCGTCTTACCACTCACCAAGTGGACTCTCATCACTCACCCTGCTCTCATACTTGGACACCACTGACCATGCACTCACACGGTCATGCAAACCACTCTGCAGTCACACAGGCTCATCACTCACCGTGCACCCAAACAGCCACAACATTCACCATCCACCCTGCATGCACATGCAGACCCCAGGCTGCAGCAGCTCTAAATCATCCCAGCCCTCCATCCACTCAAGCGGAGCCCAGCAGTGTGTTGGGGAGGAGGAATTGTTACAATGCGAAGCAGAGGAATAAGAGGGTGAAAGAGTGTGATGGTAATCCCCTGGGAAGTGCCAACTGGGGGCACCAGAGTAGACATGTTCTGCCTTCTGCCTGCCTCGCTCCCCTTCTGACGCTGCAGGAATCTTTTTTAAAATGGGGTACTGTAAAAGCGAGGCTTTTAGCCACTCTGGGCCTATCACCCACCTGGCCAGTTTTCTGTCAACATGACAGGTATTTTAATGTCCCCACTGGTAAAAAAAAAAGTTAAATCACTGAAAGCTGGTGTTTTTTCCATCTTATAAGCAGAGATACTTCAGACAGCAAATTGTAAGAATGCACTGTAAAGCATGCTCTAGAGCTATTGTAATGATCCCTAACTTATACAATAAACAGAAGTAGACAGGTAATGTTACACATGATTTATATTAAGCCCTCCTTAAATATAATGTCCAGGTGTTTAAAAAAAATGGCTATCATTTTACCTGATGGAGATGTTCAGTCAGCGGATCAATGGAGACAGACAGGCTAGGGGTGCTGCCAGGGGACAATTGAAAACGTCACTGGGCAGCTTCAAAGAGGTGGACAACACTGGCACCTCAGGAGCTCCTGTGCTCAGAGGGAAGGATAGAACCAGGAGGGAAATGTCCACTTTTCAGTTTTTATTTTGCACTGTCCACCTTGCCCAAAACAGCTTGGAGTTCTCTGTTCACTTCTTCCCTTACGGGTTCAAAATACACTGTGGGCTCCTCCTCCAGCCCAACCTCTTCAAAGCAAAATCATACAAGTATCGGGAGCGGGAGGGGCTTACACTTTTGTTGACACTAGGGCAGCCCTGCCTGTCATCTCCATAGCGTTGTGAGCCCCTACCCCAAGTCGCAGAACTTATCACCCAATACCAAAGTAAATCACCGCCCAGATGTCACAACACTGCCTTGTGTCTGCAGGGTGAGTAAACTCTTGCCCGACTAGGCACATATGTAGTCACATCCACTTTTCCTTATCTAATAGAAATAAGTTTGTGGTTACTGCTTGAGACATATCACCTCCAAGTCTGCTGTTAAAGAAGTTCAGTGGGTTTTTCTTTGTATTATTTGTTAGTGGGGCAACACCCACTTTGCCCTTATACACCAGCTGCCCCTGGTGCAGCAGGGCTCAACTCTAAGCGCGACCCTGTTTAACATCTACGTTCAGCCTCTGGATGACGTGGTGGAAGATTGAGACCTTACATTGTTTCCTTTTTGGATGACACCCAGATTATTGTATCTCCTTTTCCCAATGAAGATCGTAGCTCTGCTACTCTTAACTCCATCCTCACCAAGATGCCAATTATGACGAACAGCATTTTTTTAAAGTTAAATGGGAATACATCTGAAATCTTATTGGTTGGTAATTAACCTTATCTTTGAGGTCCTCACTGTTGGCCTGATGACATGGGCACCTCACCTCCCCAGGTCGGGTAGTTAAGGACTTGGGCTTTTGGCTTGATGATGAGCTTACAGTGGACCAACAAATCACTAACGTAGCCTCCACGTGTTTTAGCATCCAGAATTGGCTAAGGAAAATTGTTTGGTTCCTTCCTGTTTCAACCAAAAGGATAGGCATAGGCATTGATGAGTTCTAGGCTCGATTATGGTAACATTCTCTTTCTGGAGGCATCAAAGGCTGCACTCAAATGACTACAAGTTCAGAATACAGCTGCCCCACTTCTTTTTCATCTTCCTAAGCACTCTTCTGCCTCTAAACTTCTCCGGGATCTTCACTGGCTCGAGATTAGCAAGCAAGATATATTTAAAGCAGTATTCTATGTATTTAAAGCTTTGGCAAATTGTGGTCCACTTTTATCTCAGGTCACTGCCAGTACCCTACTGTCCCAGTCGGACTCTCCTTTCTAATAATCTAAACCTTGCACTAGTTCCTAGGCTTTGCAAAGTGAGGCAAGGTGGTCGGTCCTTCTCATATCTGTGACCTAAACTGTGGAATTCTTTGCCCACCTCAATTAGATCTTTCAAATATCTTGGTAGGTTCAGGAAGCTCTTAAAGTATTGGCCTTTCTAATCCTTTTATGTCTGTCCATTCTGTTTCACTTAGTGTTGGGAAGCCCATTCAGCTAGCCGTACACTTTACAAATCTGTATGATAATAATATTATAATAATACATGATGCACTGTTACCCACTCCCTGCACTACCTACAGTGTCAACAGCCACACCACAACTTACTCCCTGAACCATCACCTTACACCTACAGTAGCACCCACAACATGCAGTACAGTCTACCCGACATCCTGTTAAAACCATACATCACCACTTATGCTCTAGACCCCTACTAATATGCTCTGGACCCCTACTATTGAATTTGCCATACCACCATATGTAATCTGTGCCCCACATTACACTATCAACAGCTTGGACATCCAATGAACACCACAATAGAAACCTACTTCTACCTGCATTATTGTAAATGTATCCCAAATCATATGTATGCTCTTCTTACTTTTGAGCACTGCATTGCTCCAAGCTAGCTTTGCCATTTATAGATTACCCTTCATAGATACACATCATACAGCATATGCCATGTGCCCTCTTTCACATGTACTCCAAAATACCTTCTGGACCCTACACCACAATCAACATATCCTCCTACATAAACACCACCTACACTCTTGATCATCTACATTCTACAACCTCTATATCACCATTTACAATTACACAATTGCAAACATGCACAAATCACAGCAAACTTTACCTCCACCCCATTTTTACACAACTACTTACACCCTACAGCAACACACCAACAACAATTCATCATGCACAGCAATCAATATGCCCTCTAACACACTACACCACCATCACAACTGTCATCAACACTATCCCAGATACCAGGACCCAGACGCTAAATTCCAACACTACAACACCCCCAATGCCTGTGCCCTACATCTTATACTTCGTACAACAGCACCTGCACCCAATGTTGCCAGCAACCCTCTACATTGCGTACACTACTGACCACTGAGCACCTTATACACACTGCACAACACCCTCAACATTCTATAATCCCTACAGCTAACCCTTGACCACCCCTTAATCCCTACATCCCCTCAAATATCTTACACTGTCAGATGGACCATCTAGACACTCTATTGCTTACACCACCACATGCACAAAAACACATCATAGATCATCCATTAGGTCACCTGTGTCACCATTCATAAATGACATCACTCACGCTATGAACCACCTACTGTACGTACCATATACCATCTCTAGGCAGAGACAAGATTTGTTTCTAGTCTATGGTAAATCAGATGTGAATCATGTTGGAAATAGTGCCATTGGAGGACTCACCTCCACCTAACAATCCTGATAAAATTGAACTCCTAGTAAAAACTCAGCCTCTCACAGAGTCCTAATTTCCTGCAGTGAGAATTCCAAACTGTATTGGTAGCAGGATCAGCTGTAAACTAGTGCATTGGTGACTGCAACACCTTCTATAAAGGTTTCCAGTAACCCAGAAGACTATAGAGATGCAACACTGATCACCATTTTTACCCTCAATATGTCATTTTTGTGATTCCTAAATGGCCACAAATGTGCAAAACAGAGGCTTGCAATCCTACCCATAAAATGGCACCTCCTCAAGCACTGTTTGCCATCACTACCTGGTCTTCATCACTTGGAAAATTGTTCAGAACGCAAAACCTAAATGGTGCAGCCTAAATAAAAGTATAATCAAATGCTACCAGAGTAAATTCCAAAGTCCCAATGTTTAAGATAAAGAGTTATGGCATTGGGAATCCTTGGTTTGTCACTCAGTTTAGGGCTAAAATGTGTGGGCACTTTGATGAGTAGCTATCTTCTGACCAAAAGGTGCAATTTTTCTTGTAGGAAATTGGGTTACTGGTTGAGGGGGGTGAAACCCTACTGAAGCAGCAATCAGAATTCCTGTCAATTCCTGTCAGGGTGAAGCCACCACAGGCAACCCCAAATTAACCTGTGCTTAAGCCTCTGGTAGCCTAGCACAAAAGCAATCAGGCTTACGTTAGAGGCAATGTGCATTTATGCAGCATTTCAAACAGCTATAAAGTGAAAATACAACAGAAGAGAAATCCCACAAGAGTTTAGAAAAATAGATTAAAATGTAACAAATTGTTTGAGACCAAAACAACAAACATCCAATTAGTAGAACTGGAGATATGCATTTTTAAAGATTTAAGGAAAACAGTACAAAGAAGCACAAAGTGCCAACTGTGGTTATCTGGTCACGCCGGGCCAGGGCAAAATTACGAGTTCAGGCAGACCGTGACTGAGTGTAGGCCAGAAACATAGAGACTCAGCCAGGCCCACTCAACAAAGTACCATGCAATATCATGTGTCAAGGATGCATTGCGCAGTGGTGATGCCAAGGCCCTGCAATGCAATGTCCTACGTCACGGATGCTTCGTACAGTGGTGGTTCGGAGAAGCTGCAAGGTCCTGCATCAGAGATTTGTCTTGCTGCAGTGGTTCTGATGCAAGACTGCGAGGTGATGCGTTGAGCTGCATCAGTTTTGCCCAAGAGACCAAAGCTGGGCTGGCAGAGCACCTTCAGACCCACTTCAAAAGGTCCAGGACTGGGGTGGCCCACTTGGGGGCAAGATTCCCAGCAGGCAGAGAACAAGTGCTGGGATCTTGGTGGTTGGAGCCTTTTCTGTCCCTGAGGCTCTGATCAGGATGACAGCCAACTAGCTGTTGGAGTCACTCTGGTAGTCCTGGGTTCAAGATGCATGTCAGTCCTTCACATTCAGGCAGAAGGGTAGCAAGGCATCAGAGTAGCACTCCTTCTTGCAGAGCAGCACAGCAGTCCTCTGTTGTCCAGAGGTATACTGAAGAGTTGGGTCTGAGGGTCCAATATTTATATCTGGTGGCAGCTTTGAAATAGGAGAAGGTTTTGCAGGTATCCGCCTCCAGAGGTGTGTGGAATTTCCTGCCTCCCTTTCCTGGCCCCATCTTGTCTGGGAGCACAAAAGACTTGTGTCAAACCATTCATAAGTGTGCTTAGGCAGGGCCTTTGTGATGTGCAAGCATGAGCAGTGACAGCTCCTCACCCTCATCAAGTCGGAGATGGCCCATCCTGTCAACACCTATTCCTCCATCGCCTAACTGTCTAGGAGCAAAACACAAAGACCAACTGTCGTGTGCAGCATATGGGAGCAATGAACACAATGTAAAATACTCCGGAAGCATTGCAGCGGGCTTTCCTCCTGGACACTGCTGCTTACTTTCCATACTGGAAGCTATCCAGAATCATCTCCTTTACCATCTGGGACTGGGAAGAACTGGAAGGGAAACATAATACAACAGCCATTTTGAATAGGTTCATAGCTGAGAGATTCCTCTTCACTTCCTATAAGGTGTGCTGGGAAGACATCGACATGGACACCACAAGGAAGCCCAGGAAATAATGTAAATGATCAATGGCTATTCAGATTTGGCACAACAGGAACTCTGACAGGTGATATGCTGGACACATGCAGCTTGTAAGAAATGCAAAACGGCATGACAGGAACACCCAACACTACAGGTGAGTACTGCATGACCTGCGTGTCTCAATTGTGTCTGCAGACTCTACCGCAAAGAGCACTTGAAAGCAGGCATAACAGTAAACGGTTCTTTGGCAGCTCTCCTCTGTTCACATGAGCAAACCAGGCTTTTTGGCATTATCTGCATATGTCTCTTGAATGCTGGGCTGGCTTTGGACTATGGTGCAGACAGGAACAGGACTAACCAGCATGTCTTTAGCACTGCTTTAGTCCTAATCTTAGCCTTAAAGAACCTGGCAGTATGTACTTCCATATTCAGGAAACACCGGAGAACGATTCACCTAGGTCTGTCCTTGGTGATCTTCTAATTGCTGAAATGGGGCACCTGCTTATGTGCAGCCCTTATCAATAGGTCAGAAGCCCACTGCTAATCAGTGCCAGTCCATTCATAAAAATAAACTATCCAACTTGAGATGTTAAACCAGTTTTCCTTCTCAGACCAGATGATGAAAAGAGCAGGCCTTGCTACTCTCCCAGAATGCACCTTTGATGCCTGTGCAACCACCGGCAAATAGTTTCTCCATGGGGCTTCTTTAATGGGAAAGCTGTTTACTTCTTCCAGGGGATTTTCTGTTGTCAAAGGAGCAAGAGAGAGAAAGAACAGGGAGAGTGGGGACTTGCACTGTTGCTTCTGTTTGGACAGTAGCTATTCTCCGTTTTACAATCACTGACCATATTAAAAGGTGAACTCAATCAGTCTTCCATTCTCATTGATTCAGATATTCTTTGATAAACCTGACATTCTTGGCATGGTATTCACCCAAACAATTTGCCTTCACCCCTCCTGTTTTTCTGGGTTTGTTTTTGTTGGCTTTAGGACAATGCACACTCTACTACTGCTAACCAGTCCTAAAGTGCTTGTGCTTTCTCCCTAAAATATGGTAGAATAGGCTTACACCTAATTGTCATATTTAATTTACTGGTAAGTCCACAGTAGATGGTACTACATGTACCCTGTTCCGGTAAACTAAATGCTATTAGTGGGCCTGCAGCATTCATGGTGCCACCCACTAAAGTAGTTTTTACAAAAATGTCTTAGGCATCCACTGCAGTCTCTTTGTGCAGTTTGAAACCTCCCTTTTTACATCTGATAAGTCACCCCTAAGGTAGACGCTAACCACACAGAGGACAGGGTGCATAGTATTGAAACAAAAAAGGTAGGACATGGGGGTTTAAGTTTTACATGTCCAGGCAGTGAAAAACTCCTAACATCTTTTTTTGCTTCTGTAAGGCCTATTGGTCCCATTGGCTAACAATGGGTTACCGCATACCATTTGATAGGTGTTAACTTTGGTTTGTGAGCCTCTTAGTATATGCAGTTTACACTCAAATGAACTGTAATCTAAAGTTCTCTTTAATGGTAAAGTCGGATTTTAGGATAGAATCCTAAAAATGCCACTCTTAAAAAGGGCAATAACAATCTGTGACTGGGGGTGAGTTGTTGAAAGGTTTCAACACTCCATCCATCATCCCTTTGTGTTGCAAAAGTTGCCCTAAGTGGGAAGGGTATACCCACACGTAGGTCCCTTGCTCACTGTGCCACTGGATTCAAGCTAGCCTGGCTGATGAAGGGTGATACCCTGAAACCAGTCCTAGGATGCTTGTTTCCGGTCCAGGGAGGACCTGGCCTGGCAGTTCGGGCTGGACTGTTCCCATGGGGAACAGGGTCAAGACTGATTTGCATATGGCTGGTTCAAACTGGGGTGGCATGGTGAGCAAAAGAATGATGGATTAATCCCAGATCTGTGACTGGGGGTGAGTTGTTGAAAAGTTTTAACACTCCATTCATCATCCTTTGTGTTGCTAAACTCTTAAAAAGTTGACATTTTCTTGCCCAGCCATTTGTGCCTTTTGTGCCTTTTGTCCTGGGTCATATGACTGTGAATTGATCTGCTGTTGGGGTTTACATGTGAATAAGATGGACTAACCTGGCAAGATGACTGAGAAGAGGCTGTACCCATCCCCACTTACCCTTCAATCGGTTTTGCCTCCTGCATATACAAAGGAATCTGACAATAGGCCTACCCTGTCTTTTTTCACCCCAGACAGCTTGCAGCATTTACAGGGGAAAGAGAAGGACTTTCAAGAACCAGATTTGGGGATAGGACAGGGAGTCTCCCCACACAAAGGCTGGCACCATCTATAAATATTGGACTTCCACAGAGACCATTCAGATCACTATTAGACCTCTGGACGTGAGGACTGCTCTGTTTACAGAAGATGCCCTGCTGCTTGAAGGATGGCCTTGCTGTCTGAGAAGGAAGCCTCAACCTGCTTGCCTTCATCCCAGGCTAATCAGAGAGTGATGGCTGACCTCCTGTGTGAGCCACAGGGACACAACAAGCTTCAGCTGCCTCCCTGCAACTGCCCAAGTTACGACTGCAACTGGACCTGCCTGAGCCATGCTGGCCTCTGTTGGAGGGATCCCGTGATCTCCAAGAGGTGCCTCCCCAGGTCCTAGACCCTTGGCTGGCATCAGAAGATACTCCTCCTGACGAAAAGGTGGAAATCCTGAAGTTTGGGCTCCTCACAACAGTGAACAGGTCAGTTTGCATGTGACAACTGCCAGTGCGAAGCTTTGATGAGCGCTGCCGGTGAGACCACCTTTGACGACAACAACTTGAGAACCGCATGTCACACTGCAGCAATGACAGCCCACAGCAACTGCCAGTGTAAAGCTACAGCAATGACCATCCGCAACACTTGACCAGCTTTTCGCATCCAGAGACAATACTCCATGGCACTCAGCCTTCTACTCACAGTCTTCTACAACACAAACGGAACTCTTTATACTGGATTTTTGAAGTACCTTTTCAGGAGGACTAACCTGGTCCCTCTATCCGACCACGCTTCAACATGGTCGGCCTGAACTTGTGACTTTTCCCAGTCTACCATGACCAGATGACCAAGAGTGGCGCTTCATCGTTTTAGCCACTATTTTAACAAACAAAAAATTAAACTTCTATATATACAGTTCTATTGCTTAGATCTTTGCCATTCTGGTATCATTTTATTTATTAAAATGTACTCTGTATGTCTAAAGTGGTTTGGGATTTTTTCCTTCTGTAGTGTTTTCACTTTATTACTGTTTGTGTGCTACATAAATACTTTACAGAGTGCCTCTAAGTTAAGCCTGACTGCTTTGTGTCAAGCCACCAGAGGGTTAAGCTCAGGTTAATTTAGTGACTTTCTGTGGTTCACCATAACATGGATTATGTTTACTGCATGAGTGGGACTTCCACTCCCCTCAATCAATAACCCAATTTCTTCCATTGGTGTTCAGCGGTGGGATTCAGTACTTGTGGTTCTGCAGTGCCACTCAGTGATTTGTGCAAAACTAAAATCTCATTTAAATAATCTGACATCGGATTAAACCTTGATTGGCTTTTTTTCCTTTATCTAAATGTAATTCCTATCTCATCTGTTCACCTGTAACCCTTGACTGAAAGCATGGAAATGGGTCTTAGCAACCTGGAAAGCTATGCAGTGGCAGAGCGGACAGGATTTTGCAGGGATAGGGAGCTACCATCACCCATGTGGTCACAGAAGCAGCAGCTGCAGAAAGCCTAGGCCCACCAGCTGCTTACTACAGCACAGGAGTAAGAGGAGGATGAGGATGTTGAGGAAAAGGAGGAGAAGGTAATGGAAGAGGAGGATGAAAACCCTTTGACCATGGCCTCTAAGGAGAGAGAGGATGGCCCACAGGAGGAAGGTTCCCTACTGGATCTAGAGCAGGCAGCAGTGTGTCCTCCTGCAAACAGTCCCTTGAGGAACTGGAAAACAGGCCTGAGGGCATTTCTCCTCAAATTGCTATGAGTGCTACAGGTACAAAAACATGAAGACCTCATCACTTAGTGGGGGGAAGGGCAGAAGTTACCCCAGTGTGACAGATAGATTGTGCCTAAGGCCCATAATCCTAGAAATACTAAAAAGTATAGGCAGTGCGTCGTGATTAATGGGAAGTGGGTGGAGGCGTTAGGGAGACAGAGGAATCAGTATGACTACTGTGCGTATCATCTGGTGTCTTCGTAGCAGGTAATTCCCAACATATTCTACCAGGTTGTAGTAGCTGACAGTCATGAGAGTCACTACCCTGTGGGTCTGGTTCCCTTTGAATGGGGTGCCAGGTTCCTTAAGAGTAGCTGTGAATCCAGCCATGCCTGTGGATAGTAAGGCGTTGAATTGTTGGGTGAAGGGCAGCAACGTGAGTGATGTTGATAGGTGGTTTAACCTGGTCTTGAGGGAGCACACTCCCAATACCTGCTTTATAGAGCTACGGATAACATGATTGATAGCAAGCTCTCTTCATCTAAAGACCTTGACAAGGAGATGGACCACTGGGTCAGCACCTGTGTGGCGAAGAATATACCTGGAGGGAGAGGGGAATCACCAAAAGGGTGGACATGGTCCAGACCAGAAGAAATAGGGAGGGAAATAAATAAAAGCAAATAGTTCTCAAAAGCCCCCGGGAATAGCCTGAGTGGGTGTTCCTGACCACAAGGTCCATGGCAGCCCGAGATGAAAGTCAAAACTACCTGAGCCTGTAAAAATGTCCCAGGTACCGGCAAAAAAGAAAAAGGGCAGAGGGTGCTTAAAGCCCACCCCTGAGATTCCCATAGTCCAGCAGGAGACTGAACCTCTGAGTGATGTACTGGAATGTACTGGGGAGGGTGTTGCTGCTGTGGGAGCCCTACCAGAGTTGGCCAACTGGCAGATTGAGGGGGGGCATCTTGGGTAGAGTTCTGCAAAGCACAGAGAAAGTGCCCTACAGTTGAGGGTGTACAGTGACAGGCCGAGGCCCAGTCAGCTGGTGACACCTGTGGTGATCACTTGATCTGCTTGGAGATTGATGTCCTGCATAGTGAGCCTAAGGTTTCTGAACCTGGAGTGACCTGTGTGTTGGCACTCTTCCAGTGTTACGGGGTCTTCCTACATGGTCTGGGTCATGGCATACCCCTATCAGGACAGCTGAAGCAGGCCAAAGACTTTGCAAAGTTGGCCCCCCACTTTTAGTGGCACCTGATGAGAATGGACTCAGATGCCTTATGTAGGTCCTGTCCATCCTGCCAGGCCAATAGGAAGTCAGGGGCAAAGCTAAAGGCCATCTTCCTCCTGCTCCGCCTACTGGGAACATTTTTAGAGAAGGTGAGAATAGATATTGTTGGGCCCCTGACCACAGTGTTGCCATAGGCAACAGGTTCATCCTGGTCTTGATGGACTATGCCACTGGGTACATGAAGATCATTCCTCTGAGGATAGTGACTGCACCCACAGCACTGATAGAGTGGGATTTTCCAAAGAGGTTGTGTCTGACAGAGGCATCGACTTCATATCTGCTGACATGAAGGCAATATGGGATGAGTGTGGGTAACCTACAAGTTCTCCACACCATACCACTCCCAGACAAATAGGCTTGTTGAAAGGTTCAACCAGACACGGAAGGGCTTGATTATGTGCCTACCAGAACCCATGAGGCGTAAGTGGGCGATCCTCTTGCCTTGCCTTCTTTTTGCCTACAGGAAAGTGCATGCAAAGGGAGTGGTGTTCAGTCCCTTTAAACATCTGTTTGGTCACCCTGTGCGTGGACCTATCAGTCTTGTCATAGAGACATAGGAGCAAACTCTGCAGAAGCCCCTTCAATATGTAGTTCGCTACATGTTGGCACTCTGTCCCAGATAAAGTGCTTCTCCAAGGAAGCCACTGAGAACCTGGAAGCCAGCCTGGAAGCAATGAAGAACTGGTACAACCAAAAAGCCTCTTTGGTGGAGTACCAACCTGGCCAAAAGCTATGAGTTATGGAGCCTGTGGTGCCCTGGGCCTTGAAGGACAGGTGGACTGAGCTCTATGAAGTCAAGGAGTGTAAGGGTGAGGTCACCTACTTGGTGGACCTCAAGACATCAAGGGTCTTGCATGTGAACCGCCTCAAGCCCCACTTTCAGAGCTCCAAAGTAACCATGCTCTTGGTGATAGATGATGGCGTGGAAGAGGATAATGAACCACTCCCAGACCTTCTTTCGTCCAAGGAACAGGAAGGGTCAGTGGAAGGTCTCCTCCCCTAACTTAACCCCTGTGCAACAGAGGGACTGTCACCACTTGCTGGAGCAGTTTGTCTCCCTATTTATCACTTATTTTCACTTATCCCAGGGCTCACCACTTGGGGCACCCATGACATTGAGGATGAGGACAACAAAATCAAAATGTACATGCTGTCTTGCAGATTGTGGGACAGTATCAAGGAGAAGGTCTCCAAGATGCCGGAGTTAGGGGTGATTGAGTAGTCTAACAGTCCTTTGTCCAGTCAAGTGGTTCAAGTGCTCAAGGCTGCCCCAAGGTGCCACCCCAGGACTCTGGTACTCCTTGCCGGGGCTCAATTCAGTCACAAAGACTGACACTCACCACATCCCTGAGCTGATGGCTCATTGATCGGCTAAGAGCTGGCAAGTTCCTGAGTACAATTGACTTGCCATCAGGGTATTGGCAGAATGTCTTAATTTAGGTGGATAAGGAGAGATCTGCATTCTTCACCCCGAAGGGCCACTGCCAATCTCAATTGATGGCCTTTGGGTTAAAGAATACTCCTGCTACCTTCCAGAGTCTGGCCAGCCGTGTTCTGGCTGGGATGGAGGCTGTCAGTGCTGCCTATCTAGACAACTTTGCTGTCTTAAACTCCTGCTGGAAAGACCACCTGTTCCAGCTTAAGGAAAAGCTTCAGGTCCTGAAGAAGGCAGACCTGACTATCAAGGCCTGTAAGTGCCAGATAGTGTGGGGAACTGTGGTTTACATAGGTCACCAGATTGGTGGGGGCAAGGTGCAGTCCTTCCAGGACAAAATTCACATCATCTTGGGTTGAGAACCTCCCTCCCCCCCAAGACCCAGACTTAGGTGAGAGCCTTCATAGGCCTCACCTGTCACTACAGGAGATTGGTCAAGGGTATGCCATCGTTGTTCACCTCTTGACAGAAATTACATCTATGAAGCAGCCAAAGAAGATACCCAGGGAAAAGAGGTAGAGTACAACAGAAAGGAAAGGCTTTGCATTGATATGACCCCTGAGCAACAGAGGGGCTGTCACCACTTGCTGGGGAAGTTTGCCTCCCTAATGTAAATTTCCCCAGGGCTCACCACTTCATGCATCCGCACCACTGACAACAGGGACAGCATGCCTGTCAAAAACAAAATGTACAGGCTGTCTGACAGAGTGAAAGACCGCATCAAGGAGGAAGCCTCCAAGATGCTGAAGTTAGGGGTAATACTTCAACAGTCCTTCTTTGAGTCCAGTGGTTCTGGTAGACAAGGCCACCCTCAGATGCCACACCAGAACTCCAGTTCTGTGGGGACAATGAAGGGTACAGAAGAAGTTGAGAACATACGTGTTTAGGGCTCACTTCCAGGTTCACACAGACAACAGACTCCTCAGACCCTTACAGGGAATGGACTTTATGGTGGAACATTGCCCTTGAACTACCCACACCAATGCAGATGATCATATTAGGTTCTTCCGCCTTAGGTATAAGAGCTCCCATGAAAGTGGGTAGTTAAACCTGACATGCTTTGTGTGGTAGTCCCACAAACTTTATGCCTTCACCCCTCCTATTTTGCTGAATTCATCTTTGTTGGGTTTAGGACTCTGTGCCCTTTACCAATGCTTACCAGTGCTAAAATGCTTGTGCTCTCTCCTTCAAACATGGTAAAATTGGCTTGCACCTAATTGGCACAGTTAATTTACTTGTAAGTCTAGGATTACGGTCATTTTCAAATTAGCCTAAAGGGAACAATGCAGCTGAACCATAGTGACTAAAGAATAAATGCGGAGACTAGAATATCTGCTTAAGTTGGTAAGCCATTTTGCCATACAATATGCATGTCAGTTGCCGCCAATGCCAGGCACGCTAACGTGCATGGCCTCAGCAGCATCCTATTCACAGCATGAAACCAATGGATCTGTGTGTTGCACAGCTCTCTTTGAAAAAAACACAATGCATTTTGCACATGCATGCTTACAAAATGATATAGGCTGCTGCATCATGTTTTTTTTGTTTAGCTGCTCTGCACAACCTAGGGGATTATGTACAGCATCGCTAAAAATCATTGGCAAAGCCAAGATAACACAAAGACGAGACCTATTGGCTTTGCTAATACTTGTTTTATCTGGCTCATTGACAGTGCATTCAACAAATGCTTGTGTACGTTAGCAGACCACAAGATTTCATGCGCCCTCTTCTATCAGATGCTCTTCCTGTTTGAGGTGACCAAAAACATAAATTGCGGAAGATGATTGTTCTTTTTAGCAGGGATAGAAAATTATGCAATGTACATTTCCATGTGGCAGGATTCACTCTGCATACATAACTGTTTATCATTTTACAGGTCAAAACTTGCCTCATGTTGCAATGCTGTGCAGAACTTCATTGTTTCACAAAATAATACATCACTGGGAAGTAATATGACCTATGAAGTGGATAACAAAAAGAACATAACTATTTCAGAGACCATTTTCAAGATGTTACCTAAGGTAAGTCGTGACTAACTTAAATATGCTGTAATTGTAAATGATGTTTCCTTACCTTGCTTTCACTTCTCAAGGTGCAAAAGGTATGGAATTCTCTATGCTGCTCCATTTGTTGTAGCTGAGAAATATACAATACTTAGCTTATTTTTGGTATTACGCCACCCATAAGATTCATTTTAACGTAATTGAAATATATTTACAAGAAGACGCTGGTGTTATTTCTTTAATGCAAAAAGAACAAGTGATGGACGGAATGCTGAACAATGTCAAACATTCACCCCTAGTACAGAGATCTGGGCCTAAAGCCATCGTTTTTTTGCTGCCCATGCCATTCCAGTTTGGACCCAGCCATATGCAAATTAAATTTAATAACAAACTTCAGAATTCTCTGTCGTGGAGTTCTCAATAGTGAAGTTCTGCCCACATTCTCAAGGAGCCAGTAATATGCAATTCAGCACTCTATCTAGACAACTGCTGCCTGGCTCCTGATTTTTAGCCTTTGATATGAAATGATCCCTAACTCATTTAAATATCTAGAAATACAATCGACTAGGACTATATAATTGCAGTCGTAATAATGGTAGTAATGTGAGAATTAAATAAGCAATAACGGCTCACTGCACCATGGTGGGGAAAAAAACATAGGGCATCAGGAGGCATAGTGAGCATAATCCCCCTCCATTAAAATGAATTTGTAAAAAGTTATATTCTGCTGCATGGTTTGCAGATCCTGAGTGTATCCCTTTTAAAAAATCAACATGGTGCACCTTAGCTGTCGGTAGGCAAAATAATGTGCATAGCTGAACCCTGCTGTGCTCAGCATTAGGGGGTTGCTTTATAGGTGTTGGATGTTGTAAAAAAAACAAAAACTGGAAATTCACTTGAAAATGCAGTTATAGGTACGTTATGGTTAGATTAAGTTATAAAACCTTAATGTTTAAAAACAAACCTGACATTCACTTGAAAAAAACCCACTTAAAGTGGCGTTATGATTACAAAATGAAAGCATAACCCCTCAAATTCCCACGTTATGATTAACCCTGCAAAGCATAGCTTGCAAACCTGCCCTGTAAACCATAATTCACACACCAAACGTAATACGTACAGCCTAAAAGTATTTTGAAATCCCGATTGGGCTAGTGCAAGGATGTATCCTTTGATTCCTTTATTTTCCATGTAGAAAGCTGATGTTTGCCTGTTTATTCCCTCTGAAATTAGTGGGGAAAACTATTTCTCACTTGTTTTATGCAGACGACTCAATTTCTGCAAAGACAATTAAATGGCTTTGCGTGATACTGTTATGAATGTCCCGATAATAAACGTTGGTAAAACGAAAACCATGATCTTCTCCAGAAATGTAAAAGAAAAAAGGAGTGGTGGGCCGATGGACAGCTTTTTGAGACAGTGACTGAATGGACGTATCTAGGGATACTTTAAAAACTGTCTTAACTTTAAGAGTCACATCGAGAGTCTGGGGCAAGAGGTAAAACAGCGGCAGAAGCTCTTCGTGGCTGGACTGGGAGCTGAGTGACATGTTAGCAAAGATGCTGAAGGAAACCAACAACGTGAAAAGTGTAAAGCGGTTGTTATATGGAGGTGAGATCTGGAAGACCTGGCTGGGCTCACCGTGCGGCACACCTAACTGTACACTGAGGTTAGACCTGGGTCTGACACATATATACGCTTTATATTGTACCAAAGGATAATGAATTACTGGTTTGGTGCTCCCTGAAGCACATGATAAAAACCCATAATCAGTCTGGAAACAATACAGTCCGGCTTGGTAATTCCAGCAAAATCATTTTAATAGTCGAACTAGCTGGCCAAGTGAATCCAGGGGACACCTTAGTTCCAAAAAGGAAAAAATCCTTAAACTTCTGATAAAGGCGTCTGCCATTACAAATGGCCTTGACGATTATGGAACTTGTGCAGTTGCAATCCAAAGCTGATTGAGAACCATCTAAAGCACCTTATTGGACTTTTGCAAACGTTTTTAGAATTTATTGCACTTTATATATCATATGCTGCATCTGTATTCAGAACAGATTATGGATCTGAACCATGGCCAGGTGATGTTGTAACATGAACCCAGGGTATGATTTTAATTTTGATCTGGAATATTAATCGTGGAGGGGTCCTGATTGGTACTGTTAAACTGGAAATATAGTTATCAGATATGCTACTATATGATTGTTATGTGATTTGTTTTATTGTTTGTTATGTCTAACTGGCATGATATCAAACACAAAAAATAAACTGAAACTAAAACTAAAACTGTTACCTAATTATGTTGCACGTTTAGATGTAGTTACTATCCAGTGGATACATATTGTGAGGCTATAAGCATTGCATTTCATTTGTGAGTTATAGTTTGCACAGGGCTGAGCAAATTCTGAATTGTAAAGCTAACCCTAACTTGTTAATTTCTATGGTCTTTCAGTTTCTATTTGTAACCTCGGCTATACTATTGCAGCACACATTCTGCAGCACCCATTGAAAGAGGAAAATGTCTCTAAGGATTGTTTTTATGAAATAAATGATCCATTCCTGCCAAATACAGTCCTACCCATTATATAGGCACCCTTGTACCATGGCAAAAGAGTCCCTGCGATGGCGCTAGGATGCCTGAAGTGCACCAACGTTATGTAAGAATACAAGTGCACCATATTTTAGTAGCTATGACACGTTTCTGCTCTCTCCCTTTCACACAACGTAGAGCAGCAAGTTGCCTTGCTGCATTGCATTGTGTGAAAGTTTTGTAAATCCGGGCCTTGATACATACAAACTGCTCACAGCACTAGTTTCAGAGTACTTAAGAGAAAAACCTACTCAAGGTATAAACTCTCTCATAAGTTATGCCAGGACAAGCTAACATTTGTGAGACAAAACAATACAAGTTCATAGGCACCAGCGGCGGTTTCTCCTTTAGGGCATAGGAGCATCGCCCCTCTGCCTAAAGTGTCCCCCAGGGATGGAAAATAAAATAGTAATAAAGTTAATTTATCATCACTTTATTTTCTATCCTCCCATCCTGAACCGAGTTTAAGGACGGGGCGGGGCCTCTCCTGCTGAGTGGCAGTGAGCTGTGCACTTAAGTTTAAAGTGTGCATGTCTTTTTGGCTGGCTGTCTTGCGATGCCTAGCCAGACATGCGCACTTTAAACTTCTCTAACCCAGCTGTATTGAGACAGTTGGGTTAGAGAAAGCACAGGCGTCCAGTACTCTTGTGAGTGCTGAGAGAGGCTGCTTCCTCCAGTCCTGCCGCTTCTTTCATGCTGGCTACCAGCATGAAAGCAGCACCAGGAATTCTTCAAGGAATTTGCTGGCGGCAGAGAGGAGACCAGAGCGAGGAGGACGTCCGAAGTCGTGCACCAAGCAAGGTAAGTGTTTTTTTTCTTTCTTTTTATTTACATCATTCACCTTGCATGCATGCACGCACAAATTAACACCACATTTGCCTGCCCACCCCCACTCTGCCTACATGCAGCCACCGCTGATAGGCAAAGGAAAAAGAAGGAAACTGTGAAATACGGATGGGGCAATAATTGGGAACTCTGAGCCTTCGCTGGTATAATAAACATCTCACACACGCTGAGCTTGGTATCACCAGCCAATGAAGGAGCAGGGCTTTGTATATGATAAAACCAAAATAATAGGCATCTCTTTTAACACTTATCCATCAAATATCACAAGACTAGGAAATCACAGGCAATCAGAGAGCGTTGTATGGTTTCGGGAACACCTTGGTTATCTCACAGTGCTCACAATTACTTCATGCATTCAATAGCAAGGTATTCTGGGTATTGTATGTGCTATTTGCAATAATTTAGGAAGTTTTTGTAAATTTAACCAACTGCTGAAAAGCAAAGCCAGCAAATATGTATGTTTGACAATAAATGACGCCAAGCATGCCATACAGTAATATTGTGATGTGTGATAAACGTTCTTAATAAGCTCTACATGAAAGGCTTAGCCAGGCAAAATGAGATTTCATTTAATTGAAAAAATAACAATTTCACGGAACATATACTGTAATGAGGATCAGAGGGCGTATTGTGCAGCATTTATTTGTGCGTGTTCCTCAGTCTTGTGTTGGGCTTAAAACGGATGGCACAGAATATGTGCTGACTGTCTGCAGGGAATAGACCATAGCACAACCAAGTGATGTGAACTGCATGCCAGCAAGATTCTCCCTCAGCAGCAGAGAAAGATTACTATCATTTATCCAGATTACACAGACAGGTTTATGAGTTGGGATTCAGTGGGACACCGAGCTCTTCTCCTTGTGTGAAGAAACAAGAATGTTTTATAAATAAGCCTGTCTAATTTCGCAGGGACATTCATACAAGGATTCGCAACATAGTTTGGTATAGCCATAATTGTTTTGGACAAGAAAATCTATGTTCAATCACTCTGTGGTACCCATTTCTAGGCATGCTGCTTTCAATTTATAATGAATGTCCTGTATAGAATTAATATAGTCTGTAAGACTTAGGGATGAACATAAACTGAATTTGTATAAAACATTTCATAATATTAAGCAGCCTGAAAAGGGAATACCAATGACTATGTTTTACAATTCTAAATGGTTTCAAATGAAAAGCTGGTATGTTTGTGATACATTCATCTTTTCTAAGTTAAAACCAGTGCTTAATTTGTGCTTGTTGTTTCCGGTGCTGAGCACCAGCACTTATTTTTGAGGGCCAGCGCTTATTCTTCTGCCTCGAGCATTTGCTGCGAGCAAAAGACACTTATGGGAAAGACGGAGGAAGAGAAAAACGAAAAAGTGTCACAAAGGGAGAAAGCTGCCAGAGTGAATTGAAGGGGCAAGGAGTGGCTTTAAATGGATTAAAGAGGCCCAAGATGGCTTCAGGATTACGCTGCCTCAGTATTCCGTGTTCCCGCATTTAATTGCAGCAGCCGCGTGTTTAAATGGAGGGCTTTGGCACGTTCTTATTTACAAATGAAGCATTGGTTACATCAACATATTCATAGACATTTCTTTGATGCATGACGTTGTGTACAGAGGACTCCATGGCCTGTATAATAATAACCCGTCACTTGAGTTATTATTACAAAATCAGTGTCCCCTGTTGGAACTCCAATGGCCTCTGGATTCTCTTTGCCCCATTGTACTATGACACTTCACATCCTACGTTCACTGTAAGGTGCGCGCTTGGGCACCCGCACGCCTCTCTATTCATGCCGCGCATTAAACAGCTAGGAGCACGCTGATATAAAGTAAAAGATTCAGCTTTTTTTACAGCCATCACCCATTCAAAAAATGCTTTCTAGTAAAAACACTCAAGGGCGTGATTACCCCCCTAGTGTATCTGCTTAAGCGGGGGTGGTGTGTGTCACGGGCAATTCTTTGTAACAGGAGTTATTTAAGTTGTTTCCTATGGCTTCTTTAATTTTGGATGGAGACTCTAGTCTCCAAGAAGCTCATAAAAGCGACCCCTTGCATTGGAAGGAAGAGAGGGGCAAAGAGAAGAAGAGAACTGGAGCGATAGATGGGGAGAGGATGGATGGATGGATGAAGAAAAGGATGGATGGTGGGAGGATAGAGGATAAAGAGAAGGATGGATACAGGTGGATCGAGAGAGGGATGAATACCTGTAAAGAAAAGAGAGACTCATGGAGAAAGAAGAATGGAAGGCAAGATCAAACGAATAGATGATGAATAGAAAAATGGATGGATGGATAGTGAAAAGGAAGGATGAACAATGGATTAAAACAGGGAAAGAAAAAGACAAGGAAGGATGGAGAGAAGGGTGAAGGGAAAAAGGAGAGAAGGAAGGATGTGTGGATGGAAAAGACAGATGGATAAATGGATGGAAGGCTGGCTTGATGGATGGAAAAAAGTACAAAAAGGATGAAAAAGGGAAAAGGAAGCAAGATAGAACAAGACAGAAAGACGAATGGAGGTAAGGATGAATGTGAATTACAGAAGGATGATGGAAAAAAGTACAGAAAGGATATGTAGAAACGACAGATGGAGGACGGAAAAGTGCTTAAAATAGAAGGACAATAGACATGAAAAATAATGGAGAAAAGGAAGGAACTTTCAAAATGCCTGCATTGGGAGCAGTCTCCTGAACTGCTGCTGGATTTACTTGTCTGAACGATCTTTCAGAGCTATTGCATACATGATTAAAACAAGCATTTGCAATGCAACGGGTTTCGCGTTTGCTCAAATTAGAGCTATTCGAGTTTTAAACTCCTAACCGGACTTTTCTTGCCACATGAACTGAAAAGTAAAACAGTTTCACATAAGCGAGCCCACAGCCACCATGAACCATGATGGAGACACACAAAAGGAAACAGAAGTTTGCTGCAGTGAAACATATGGGCAAAAGTGCAATTAGCCATGTAGCCGTCAAAAGTGCAATTATCCATGTAACAAGGTCGATGTCATGCAAAGCACTCGATTACTGCCCAGTTGGATTGCACTGCCTGTGAAATAAAGGAAAAAAGTAGTCCAGAAACCTTATGGAAAACACGGACCTCGTATGTTTTCAGTAGTTGGCAGGTGCGCTCGAGGTGGGCTAAACACCGGAAAAGGCATGACGTATGCATGCCTTCCACTAATGAAATGAAGCAAATTGTAAAAGGCAAGCCCACAAACCAACCAAACTCATGGTCTTGACATGGGCTTGATTACAAGCCCATAGAGAGATAACAACAGGGACAGAGCACTTTGCGCTCAACCCTAAAAAATGAGTATTTTTTTCTGGCTACTCCTTTTTCTAACTAAAGTGTATTTAGGCAGAGGCCTTCTATCCTTATGCCTAAAAATATCAGAGCAAGCCATCTAAGAACTGTAAGCATGGCGATATCCTGCTCTGATTCATTGGCATACCCACAGTCCTTTGCAACATCACTCTTACACAAATGCAGCAGAAGATCAGTGAATAGAGATGTAAAGACTTGGGTTAGTGTATGATCCAAATGCAGTTGAGTAATACTGCTTGCATTTCCAATCGAATCGACGAGCAGAGCGAAATTACATTTAAAACGCTCTGTCAGGGCCTTCTTTAGGGCTGTGCGACCGGTGAGTCCACATTGGGTGCTGACCTGGAGAGAGGGCACAGATCTCATGGGAGTGAAAATTGTGTTCAGCAATAACGTACAATTTAAAAGCACCTGCTGCAGAGTTCCTTGTGCTCCAGCTTTCAGGCAGCAGTAAAAACGGCAAGATAACTCTTGTTGTTAATGTTCCTGCTGGAGCAAGAGATTGGAGTTTTGACTAATGGCACTTTTGACTCACCATAAAGTAGTGTAGAGAGTTAAAGTTCCTCCTGCAAAGAGAAAAATGTCATTTCATTTTGAGAGATGAGTGGATTAGTAAAGCCAGCATTTACGAGCGGATTAAAACAAATGAGATATGAAATGTATTTGAGAATGGGGCAATGGAGAGGTGAGGGGCACTATTGCTGGGTGGTAGTGAGGAAATCCGAGGAGGAGGTGTTGTAGGGTGGGGGCAACATTTTTTATCGCACGGGGTGCCGCCAGCGCTAAAACCTGCCCTGCACTCTGTTCATTAATAGCGCTGTGGTCTGTGTGTCTCCCTCTATCTCTGTCTGTAGATATGTGTATTGCACCCTGTGTTAGGTTTTTGTATGCGGAGAGCTTTACAGCACAGCCATTTAATGCTTAGTACTTCACACACAGCTTAAATTCAAAATGCATTTCATTTATTTGGAAGCTTAGACATCTCTGCAGATAGCTCTAATTGTTGTTATTATATTTACATGTCTTCTTATCTATGGGCAGAAGATTGTTTGCATGCATGTTAGAAATGGGGAACTTCTGGTTGGCTAGGGTATGTACCTAAAGCCAGGTAGAACCCACCACTCTCGTCAGGGTAAGCTGGTTACACACTTAAGATAACCAGTGCTCACCCTCTGGTAGCTTGGCGCAGAGGAGGCAGGCTTATCATAAGAGACCATGTTTAAAGTATTTGTACAACACACACAGCCACACAGCAACACAAAGAGGACACCACAAAAAGAATCCACACAGGTTTTAAAAAAAGGGATTATTTATGTAAATTAAATGAGGCAAAACGACAAAAATCCTGTCGGTATATTATGAGATATGATATTTATAAAGGTAAATGTCAAAGCAGTGCTAAATTTCAATGGGCTGCTTTTATTGGATTTATGGTAATTCCTTAAGAGGGATACAGTGTGAAAAGTTTGCCTCTGGAGTCAGCGTGCCCCTTTTTTTTCAGTACCTTTGATGGTTGAATGCAGCCACTGGGGCTGTCGGCTGGCCTTGCACACGGGCCGCTTTGTTGCAAGTGAGTGCATGGTAGTCTGGGTGTCGGGTGGCCAGGACAGTGGGGCCGGGGTGCACACAGTGATCTAGGACTCCACAAGCACTCAGAGGTACAGGGGCACTGCACCTTCAGCACTCACTAGTGCAGAGGCCCTGCTCCTCCAATGATCGTACCACAAAGCAAATGGTGAAGGTGGCTGAGATGAAGCACCACGCTCACTTCTCCTATGTGCCTTTGGGTAGGCACACTTTGAGCGGTGCGGAGGTTGAGATGAAACACAAGGTCTTTGATGTCCCTGAGGGGCAAGCCAGCAAGCCCTTTGAGTCACTCTGGGTTTAGTCCTTGGTCTGTGGCAGAGGGGAGATCAGCAGGCTGCAGGTCAGCACAACAAAGCAGAGAAGCGGTTCCTGGGAACAGTCAATCCTGTCAGAGTGGCAATTTTTACAGCACAGCAGTCTTTACTACAGCATAGTTCTTTTCAGGTCCAGTGGTGTACTACTTTCAGGGACTCAGAGACGCAGTACTTATACCAAAAATTGCCTTTGATTTGCCTTTGATTTGGGGGATGACTTCAAAGGATCTCTCTAACGTGCACAGGTCCCACTTTCAGTCCAGCCATGGCCCAAGACTTACAGTGGAGGGTAATCAGCACTTTGTGAGGGGCTCAAACTACTACCCTTTGAAGTGTAAGTGTGAGCCCTTTCTCATCCTCCCTGCCCAAGAAGACCCATCAGTATGCAGATGAATGCAGATACAGTTGAGGATCCTGTGTTGTGGGTGTCTAGAGGGAATGCACAAATGTAGCTGTCACCTAGCCCAGATCAGACCAGACATGTATTGGAGAGAGGCTGCCAGGCACACAGAGCAGTGAGAGCAGAGAAATGCCCACTTTTTAAAAGTGGCATTTCTAACATAGTAATAATAAATCTGACCTTACTAATAAAGAGAATTTATAATTGTCATTCTAATGATATGAAACATGATGCAGCTACTCCTTTCTGATCAGGAATTACAGTGTAAAAGTATTATAAGGAATTCCCAAAGCTGGCCTATGAGAAGATCAGGCCTCACAGTAATGAAAAATGACTTTGTGAGTTTTTCATTACCAGGACATGCAAAACTTGAAAACACATGTTCTGCTTTTTATTTACATGGCACTCTGTCCTACGAGCTACCTAGGGCCTACGGTAGGGGTGATCTTTATGTAGGAAAAGGAGAGTTTAAGGCTTGGCAAAAGGCTGAAAGTGCGAAGTGGCAGTGAAACTACACACATAGGCCCTGCAATGGCAGCCCTGAGAGATATTACAGGGCTACTTGAGTAGGTGGCACAGTCAGAGCTGCAGACCGACTAGTAGCTTTTAATTTACAAGCCCTGGGCGTGTGGTATACCATTTAACAAGGGGCTTTCAAGTAACTTAAATATGCCCATTGTAGATACACCAATGTACATGGGAGGAGCACATGCACTTTAGCACTGGTTAGAAGTGGCAAAGTGCTCAGAGTACTTAGCCCAACAAAAAGGTACAGCGAAAAACAGAAGGTGAAAGACAAAAAGACTGAGGTTAGACCACCCTAAAGATGCCAGGTCTAATAATGCACATATAGAAGCACTTTACCCCAAGACTCTGTACTGACTTTCTCATGTTTTTGCTGAGCTTGTAGCCAACAATCATACTAACATTTTATACTGTCTCTCCATAGAAGCCAACAGGCAATTGGTTGTTGACTCATTTGTGTCTCTGGGTGTGGCACCATGATTTGATAAAGCATGCAAAATGTCATGTAGGAAACTATATCTCGCCCTAAGGAAGTCACCAAATAACAGGAAAAATATTGCCAACTGCAGGAAACAATATATACTGGCTTTGGTTGCGCAGAAAGCTGAGATGAGAAGCTTGCATTGGGAAAATCTGGTTCAGGCATGCTCCCTTAAAGATTACAGGCCCTTCTGTTATTTGTTTAGTAATTATTCCCTGCATCTTAACATCAATGCCAGGGTGAGATAGGGGAATAGTGGTGAATGATCAGAACATTTAAGTTTACTGCAAGGTGTTCGGCAGGGGTGTGTGCTGGTGCCAATCCTATCCTACTTTACATTAATAAGTCAGAGTCTGCCTTGCTAGGTATAGGTGCTGAGATTTCTAAAATTAAGAATAGAGTGGTGCCGGCGCTTCTCTATGCTGATGATGCCTTCTTGTTAGCCAGAGCCTCGGATGGACTTAAGGCTCTCATTGATGGTTTTGTGAACTTCATGGATAGCCATAATCTGGAAACCAATAGATCCAAGTATTTTTAGACCTTTATAATGGTCTGTAGATCCAAGAATGTGAAGACCTGAACACTTAGCATCAAGGCCAAGCGAATTGAAAGAGTGCGATCCTTTACCTACCCAGGAGATTCCTTTGATGATAACCTTAGCTGTACCTTATATATGGTCAACAGGAGTGCTAGCTTCTCATGTGCCATTGGCTCCATTTTTAATGTCTCAACTTGTATTGGGAAAAAGCTTATTCTCCAACTCATTGAGATAAACAAGCATAGGTGTGTCCCTGTCTTGACACACGGTACTGGGATTTGAGACTGTAGCGACACGGGCAACATACAAGTTGAAGAAATCAGGGTGCTCCGTAGACTTTTGGGGTTCTCCCGAGCAGTAGCAACTTTGGGGTGCACAAGGAGCTTGGGATGGATTATGTGGAAGATTGTATAAAATTAGCTCCTCTTCTACTCTTGTGTTCTATTTGGTGCAACACTCAGACCTCTCTCTGCAGAGATGTGATTGAAGACTGTGTGGCATGTTCTCCTGGTCCCTCAATACAATAGGTAAAGTATATACAGACCAATTTTCTTAGCCTCTGAAGATCTAGCCTCTTTAATGACCCAACCTCTATTTAAAAGGAGAACAAAAGGTGGGTGAAGGACAACTTTTTGTTAAAAAGGGCAAGGGGCAGGGAGCAGGCCCTGTCCAATTTAGATTTATTTGGATGCTCTATGGTGATCCAAATGGGTCATGGGAATGAGCCATACTTGGAGTCGGTTAACCACCCTTGGGAGAGATTACCCCATACCAGATTTTGCCTCGGTTCAGTCAGATGAAAACTGTGTTTTCCTCTTGGTCAGTAGGATGCTACCATCATCAGCTGCTGCCCTTGTGACAAAACATCTGATTAGGTAGAGCAACGTAGAGAGTCGCAGAAGGGAGTGAGGGAAGTGGCGGTGGCAACAGGTTACAGGTTGCAGGAAGGTGGTCACAAGGTCAATAGGCAGAGTTGAGCCAGGGACCCCTGTGGTAGCTGTCGGGGGTTTGCAGAGGCTTTGTGACAGGACTGACTGGTGAACTGCCTTTTGACAGTCCCATCTGCAGCTACATCCGTGGTATCACCATTGGGAATCACGAGCGGCAGCCTCAGTTCCTCAGTGCTCATAGGGGGTGAGTCTGCCCGATCTCCACCTCCCCTACCCTGGCCAATCCAGGGCACATCCTATCCACAACAGCCATGCAACCTTGCATCGGGCTGTACTGGAAGCAGCTGCAGTGCAGTGATTTCCTGTGGTGCCCCCATCTCCGTCTGCCCTCCTGCCTCAGGTGCCTCAGCAGCCCACCGACCTGCCAACAGCCTGCCCAGATTTAGCAGATTCCCCAGCAGGATCCCTCAACCATCCTTGGCCTCAGGGTCTCCTAGGACATCCCAGAGGACGTACAGTCACCCCTTAAGGAAATACAAACATCAGAAACGTCAATGAACCAAATATCCAACAGGTTCAATTTACTGCTTGATCACCCCAACACAGTGCAGAATCTGGAAAAAAAAAAGAAAATGGGGAGCAAGGTGAATTGAAACCGCACCTTCTTCCTTTATTATATATATGCAATTTATGGCACTTTTCGGTGCACGGGTCGTGAGGGCCAACCCCCTAGACCTCAAATAGCCATGGGCCCATAACATTGAAAAGGAGACCCAGCACATCGAAGTGTCCATTGATATCCACAAAATTATCACATTTCTTCAAAAATCACATAATTCAATAGAGTTCCTGTGAAAACTTTTTGTTCTTTATTTATCCACAATGACAATATCTAATCCATAATAGCCAATGCGTTTCGTCCAAACGGACTTCTTCAGGGCTATAAAAAATATACAAATACATAAAATATCAATCAATATAATATTCTATATACATCCTCCACCCATATTAAATATAAAATGCAGTGAAAAAATTAAAATCATCAATAATCACCATAATGGTAATTTTTAATTTTATTAAAGAAATTAAACTAATGACTTAACTTAACTTTTAAAAAAATATAGAGGGAAAACGGCTAAAACATTTTTTATTTTTTTTTATTTTTTATTAATTGCAATAATTTCCAACATTGTCAGTGTTTTATTTATTTCTTCATTTCCTTCACTTGTGCAGAATCTATCACATCTTAACCCAAGATCCTCCCTGACCAAAGAAGATCACAAACACCTCAAGAGAGCCAGAACAAGAAGCAGAAAAGGATAGTAGCACAAAACCCCCTCACTGCAGTCATTCCAATGAGGCATCAGGGAACCAGCAGACCCGAAAGGAAATCCAGCACCAACAGGGGATAGTTCCCCCCGTTACCACTGTTTCTACAAACAGAAGGGCCTCATAAATGTTCACAGTTAATAGGGCACAATTATTCTGACCAAGCAACGATGGGCCTGCAAACCAATTTTGAGACAAGCAAACAACCCCTCAGTAGCGATGCTAGATAAAGCACATATCACCTGTAATGGCATGAAAGCATTGCATTCCCAGGATCCACTCCCCCCATCCAGCGATTAATATTAAAAAACAGACACCACAGTTTCCACTTGCGTTTAGTCAACCCAAATGTCTTCATTCTTTGCAAGGCCACAAGCTCTCCCTCACAACGTTTCCTTAATAGATCCTCCAGTAACCGACCAATTGCATCCACCCAGCCAACTGATGTCTGGCCACATAGCCTCAGTTCAACGGAATCCCTCACCTACATTAAGGACTACTGCAGCATCAAACGTGCTTGCTATCTAATAAGAAGATGCAGCATGGCCATATAGCCACACGGCCCCAGCCCAGCCAAACCCTTTCTTTTTGCCAAGGTACAAAGCAGTGACAAACTTGTTACCCCATGTCAAGAACTCCCAGCATGGCCTTTCCTTCACCTTGGCTATGGGGTTCTTCCTCAGGCTAATGAAGATATTGCCGACAAGGACTTAGAAAAGATTGAGTTGATCCCACGATATAAGACGAGAGGATGACACAACGTCCTAACTAGGAGCCCCATCCTAAAACTGGATAGTACTCTAGACCACCTTAAACACCTTCAGACACACCACATAGAAGAAGTTGAATTTAGCCCAATTCCATCTATCCCAGGGAGTGGAATAACAGTAGTCACCTGGACCAATGCAACAAAAGCAACCAAAGTATGGCAAAATAGGGAGAGCTTCTCCAAATGGGGCATTGAACTAAGAAGGCCAAATCTAGAGTCATACCTGAGCCCCCTTCTCCCCACGCAGAGACCGTCTTCAAAGAGAGTTATATCTGTCAGCAGGATATTGAGGGGAGCAATAGGGCCCACTGACCAATCAATTCATCCATTGCAAAAGTTAAGCTTCCAGCAAATCTCTGCCCCAGGAGCTCCCTCACATATGAGGCACGTCTCCTTCCAAATACAGCAGGGCCCCATTCCAGGAGGCACGAGGGAGTTACAAACCCAAAAACATGGGGAAATCTGCATTGACCATCAGCCCCTAAAATTGGCTCCTGGAATGTGAATGGCCTCAGCAGCAAGGTGGTGAGAATGATTTCACAGCTTACCTCTGACGTTTTGAATCCTCCTACTACAGGAAACCTTGTTGCAACACCCAACTCCAATTACCGGATTCAAAGAATTCCACCAAGAAGCATCGAAACCAAATAAGACAGGCAGAGCCAGAGGTATCCTTTTCCATATACTTTGCAACTCACCTTCAGTGGTCCCAAGAATACATCGACCTGGGTCTAACCTGGGCACAAAGTGTTGAACTTGCAGCCCTAACCCCACTCTGAAAAGTAAAGTTGGCAAAATAGAGTCTTTAATCGCATTAATCAAATCCCTGCAATTTACTTTCCCCCAAGCTCGACTGGTCTTGCACCTATTGCCACGCAGTACTCAACCACATCAAAAGTGCCTAACCTAAACATTCCCACCAGTAATTTCAATCCACCACAGAACTGATCAACATGGAAAAACGGGCATCATCGCCCTAGAAAATATCAGCCATTTTACTGTCAACGGCCGCCTCCCCCAGGGCCAACTGGCAGCTTTCACCATGCTATCACTTAAAACCAATGCCACTCTTGATTACATTCTAGCAGACACAGAGCTGTTTCCAGTGATCATCCATTACAGCATAACAGCTAGAGTGGAGAGCGACCATTTTCCTCAGCTCGTGGAGCTATTGCCACATCAACCAAGAGCCCCTCACGCACATGACTTGCTTACGTCACCAAGCGCCTACAATCTGAAATGTCACACATGGAATGGTCCTGCGGCTCAGGCAATTATGGCCTTCATAACCACTTCACTAGCAACACTTAGGGGGTCATTCTGACCCTGGCGGTCATGGACCGCCAGGGCCAACGACCGCGGGAGAACCGCCAACAGGCTGGCGGTGCTCCCATGGGCATTCTGACCGCGGCGGTACAGCCGCGGTCAGAAACGGAAAACCGGCGGTGTCCCGACGGTTTCCCGCTGCCCTGGGGAATCCTCCATGGCGGCGCTGCAGGCAGCGCCGCCATGGGGATTCCGACCCCCTTACCCCCAGCCTGGCTCTGGCGGTTTTGACCGCCAGAACCTGGCTGGCGGTAACGGGTGTTGCGGGGCCCCTGGGGGCCCCTGCAGTGCCCATGCCACTAGCATGGGCACTGCAGGGGCCCCCTAACAGGGCCCCACCAAGATTTTCAGTGTCTGCCAAGCAGACACTGAAAATCGTGACGGGTGCAACTGCACCCGTCGCACCCCTTCCACTCCGCCGGCTCCATTCGGAGCCGGCATCCTCATGGAAGGGGGTTTCCCGCTGGGCTGGCGGGCGGCCTTCTGGCGGTCACCCGCCAGCCCAGCGGGAAACTCAGAATAACCGCAGCGGTCTTTTGACCGCGCAGCGGTATTCTGGCGGTTCCCGCTTGGCGGGCGGCTCCCGCCGCCCGTCAAGCTCAGAATGACCCCCTTAGTCCTGTACAATGGATAATGCCATTTCAAGCCTAGGAATCCTTGACCACGGTGCTTATTGTCAACTTCCCATCAAATTCCACTCAACAAACCAACAATGTTTGCAAATGAGCAGCCTGGTTCACCGCATCACTCCTTGTGAGAAAAAGGGAGTTACATGTGGAGACTCGAAGACTCTGGAACTCAGACCATAGGTTCTGTCAAGACACAAAGAAGAAACTTGCAACTCTGAGGCTCGCCTATTAAAAAGCTATCTGGGCAGCCAAAAAGACATATCAGAGAAACTTATGGTCAAAACTCCCGTTACACAAGCAAACTGAAAAATGGCAAACAATTTTGGGCCAAAATCAACAAAAAAGAAAAATCAGCACACTCGCAAAAGGATGGTTTTGCTTTCATAATGCCGGAATCTCTGAGGCTGATTGGATAACCTTCATCTCAGCTGTGTGTTCTTTGAATCCCTCTGACCTCCTCACACAGACTGTCACAGAAAATGTGAAAGACATTCCTTTAGAAGCACCGCTGCCAAAACCATTGAAATGACTCTGGCAAATCATCCTGCAAGTCTGACTCACGTTTAAGCGATTGCGATCAGATCGGGATCCAGGTCCAAATGGCCTTCCAAATGCCTTGTTCAAACATGATCAACAATTTAGGGCCACTTATCTGACTCCGCTGTTCATCTACGCCTTCACTACCAACCTTATACCGGCTTCCTGGAGAGGCAGCCTTCTGCATTCCATCTTTAAATCAGACTTGCAGACTGACCTTGCAAATCACAGACTGAACGCCCTCGTTGATGTCGAGGCAAAGCTTTTTGCCTCTAATCTCCTAGTTGACTTGAAAGCCTAGGTCTCCTCTGCAAATATTATTCTGAAAACAAAGATGGACTTTAAGGCTGGCATGAACATGACAACCAACCTTCGAGCGGTCAGCCTCCTTGTCGAAAAACCTAAAATCAAACACTCAAAACTTTACGCCTTCTTTGTGGACTTGTAAGCAGCATTCAACAGTGTACTGAGGGATCATCTTTAGGTCAAAATTGCCAGCTGGGATGTACCATCTAATCTATTGGAAGCTGTGATTAAACTGTACTCAGCTCGGTACAAGTTAAAATTGGTAACGGCAATAGAACCACCGACAAGATTGCCACCCACACTGGCCGAAAGCAAGGGTGCGCCTAGCCCCTATCCTATTTAACATCTGTATGGCAGATTTAGACACATGATTAATGAAAGTAGCAGATGACCCTCCTAGACTAGCGAACAAACCACTTGGATGTTTACAATACGCTGATGACATTGTCTTACTTAGTCAAAACCAGATTGGCTTTCACCGTCTAATCACCCATCTGGTTCAATACATCCACACGTTGGGGCTTGAACTCAATTATAATAAAGCAAAAGTAATATGTTTTTCAGCGAACCCCATTTGATACCATCTCATGTTCAAGTGGAAAATGGCTGGAATGAACCTAGAGCTGACCAAAACATACAAATACTTGGGAGTGGTGATGGACACAAGACTTTCGTTCAGGGACCACTGAAACCAAAGGAGAGCCCTGGCCCACAAACTGCGGTTTGCTTTCAATACGCTCCAAAAAAAGATCAAAGCACTTCACAGCATCATCTATTGCAAGTTATTGGGGCAAAGTACCCCTCCTCACTCACTTAAGGCTCTGAATTATTAAAGGGGAGTGACACAACCACACTAAACCAACGGTCACAGCATTCAGCTTTCCTCTAGGTTTATCAAGCTTCTGCTGCAAGCAAAAAGGCTGCTCCTACAGCAGCCCCCTGCCCCTTAAACACACTGTTTATTGGGATCCGCTAGCTGCATCTCCGGCCATCCCACAACCCCACAATCTTGTTGAAATGAAACTCCTTGCATCAGTTAGTACCATACGTTACGTTTGTCAACGTGACTGTCTCTTGTAATAGTTATTTAAATGCAACCAATACTAGCATTGGATTTTAACCAAATGGCAAACTTCATACTGCAATTTTTATTTGAGAAATTGCTGTCTTTTATCTATGCAAACTGCAATTTTTTCAAAATTGTTGTATGTTGCAACGACTTTTAGTAATCATTTTACCATTTTGATCAAAATGTGTTGCACTTTCTGTTCTTTTGAAGGTATCATAGATTCTTGCCTAATGGCGTGCTCATCCCAGCAGTCAGAAAGGCCAAGATAAAGAGTTGTAGAGCAGTTCTTCTTTATTTGCAGACATTATGTACACAGGAAATACAGTATGTCTACCAAGGAGCCTATTTTTATAATGAGCTGTTAAACTTCGAAATTCAAATGTTGTTTCAAATGTATATTTTATATGTAGTCTTAAACTTCACGAGCGATAGTTTTAACCGTGATGGTTTTGTACATATTATGTTGATTACTTTTATGTCAATATGTGCTTTATGGTCATTTTTGGCCGAAATAAAGCTGATATCATGATGATGATGGAAATTTCATAGCCATATGCATGTTTCAACAGAATTTGTTTCTGGTTTTCAGATTTCCAGGGAAAACAAGAATCCAGTAACAGATTACTTGGATCTCAGACGCTGGATGTGCAAATGATTGCGTTTGAGGAGACATTGTACTGGGGATTTTTAATCTGTATATATTGTGCACAGCTTTGTGCAACAATAGCGTAGTTATTTCAGTTAGGGAGCATTTAGCTACATTTCAGCCAATTATTAACAAAGAGAAATATACTACACATAAACTATTTATGATCACTCTTGATTTCTCTCTGTCTAGAGTAAAAGTGATCCTTGTTTGTACTGTTTCGTTAAACCTAATAGTTGCGTGACGCCTCTGCTCACTATATCTAAAAATACTTGAAGACTGATTAAAACTATCATACTTAAGTGATGGAGCAATCTACTTTAGACTCCGCTGCCTCTAGGGAAGTTTAAATGTTATATGCCCATAATGCCATACATAGTCCTTTTGGAAATTATTGTGTGAAAAGTGCAAACTTCTCACATGGTGAGATACATATATAAAGAAAAGATGCTTCAGAAGAATTTAGTAAGCAGCTCACCTCCTAAACATTTCAAATATATTTACGCATTCTGGTGTGCTGTCTCTGCACATATAATCGTTTCTAGTGGGATCACAACTCATTGACCACCTGTTTTTGCTACATCCACTAAGCACTCTTGGAAGAGCACACTATTGCACACACAATAATAGCTTAATTTGTATAAATGGACCCCATTTAAAAGCAGCAGATAACTTATTTGTTATGATATTGGCAGCAATGGCATTGGCAAAAATCTTAGAAGGACGCTTTCCCTCAGAAACAGTTGACTGCTAAATTCACATCTTACAGACACAGAGAAACACATTACTAGAGGGACCATTGGTAACAACTAAATACACGAAATTGCAACGATGTTCTCCAAAATGTAGTTATAGAGGAGTTAAAGGGAGCTAAATGAAAAACTGGCAAAATTAATACAAATGAACGAGGCAGATCATATATTACAAATCAGCCAAGCTGACTCAAGGCTTAACAGTTTGACTGCGAAAAAACAATTCTCCTTGTCGGTGCCTAACTGAAATGAATAAAAACCGGTGCTGAAGCACTGGTCCTGGCATGTGCCAGAGAAGCTGTACAACATCATCACCTGGGAGAGGCGTCTGGCAAGTAAGCTTAGTCCAATTGTGAGGGCTTTCTGCCATGCCCTGCGGGGAAGACAGGAGCTGTATAGCCTAGAAGAGGACAGTAGCTGACTACTACCACTACTGAAAAAGATAATCTCTTCAATCAGTGCAACACCTCTTTGAGGAAGGTGATACGTGGGACCTGTTACTTGCTTATTGGCTAAAGGAACTACACAATTAACATTATTTACATAGTTATAGCTGTCAATTGGAAATCGAATTCACACTTAAATGAAAATCACTAAGGATGTTTCGGTGCATTCTAGAAACCGTGTTCTGAGGAATGGGTCTGCAAATATAATCTTTGAGATAATCCGGAGTTCAAAATCATACAAACAGTTCCAATGAAGATATATAAAACACAGTTTATGTTTTTCAAAGGAAGTAAGTTTATGCATAAGATGGTCTGAGGTGCAAGGCCCTAAGCAGTGGATGACTTCATAGGGCATTCATTTGTGTACTTTGACAGTGTGGCCCATGTTTCGCCTAGAGCTGCATTCATAATTTACTAATAGTTGGTGTAAAGTCTGGAATTACACTAATCACCCACCCAAACAGGGTTCTTAGATTTTGCAAAAATCTTTACTATATGTACATGTTAAGCTTCAAGTCAATATCTGTTCATCAGGAGGTAAGCTGTCATGAAGTTGGTGGTAAGAACTAAAATGAGTTGATTAAAGGGGGCATCATAAGGGCAAGGTCAAACAGCGAAGTGCCACAATGAAAAAAAGAGAAATGTTCTGGAATCATATACGATGAATTGCATGCATGCAGATGAAGCATTAAACTGCATAAAATTACAGTACCTGCAGGTTGTTGGAAAAAGCTCCACAGAAATGACTACAATCTCTATGAAATCTCAAATGCTCGATTAGTGGTTAATTTAGATTTCATCCATGTTTACATTTGAGATGAGAGTCAGAAAACCACAAAACTTTGCCTAAATTTGCATGACATACAAAGCGCTGGTATTGAGGACAAATACATTGCATGCTGTTTTGTGCATGCAATGAATTTGTTTTTATCTCACATTCCTTTGTTTGATAAAGGGAGCTGCTGCTTCACATCAATGGACATGTTGGCTACAGTGTCAATTTGCATAAATTCCAGAAATCTATTGGTTCTAAAAACCACTTAATAAAATGCCTTTGCATGAACATACCAAGAATGGGCAATATCTTCTATCAATACACATAGAATCTTTTGTATGAAACAAGCAAGCTTCTCCACTAAGCATCCACATGAAACTTAAGACATGGTTGTTTGACTAATGGTGTCACTCCCCAAAGGTTTTGCAGATTTCATGGTCTTATTCTGCACATTCTGATTTAAGCAGTTTTTTGTTGACTTTAGCAGTTAGAGTATTTCAATGGAGCCAAAAACCTCCAGAGTATGTTGCACTTTATAGAAAACCACAAAACCAAGAAAAAAAGAAAGAAAAAAAGACTTGATTACGTGCTTTTTAATAAATCTAGGATCTTAGTTCAAGATACATTCAATTTCAAATATATTTCTACCCGGTGCTTTACAAAAAAAGTTCCAATATACAATTGATCTTCACCGGACTGTAAATTTGCTTTTGACACAATCATCCTCAACGAAACATTATTGAGTAGCTTCATTTTGAAACAAACCCATAACGTCTTCTCTCGAGTTTTGATAAAAGAAATAGTTATCTAAACTCTACTTATCCCGAACTCTACTGCCGCAATGGCATACTAGAGGGCTACGTGGGCTGCACATGTGAGAGTACAATTGTGCACATCCCAGTAATTGCGCACAGGTAGCCTGGTGCAGAGGGGGCTCTGTAAGGTTATATGATCGCCTGGGGTAGGCCTTATAATATTAGTGGGCAATCATAGATAAGGTCAGTAAGATTTACAGGTTCATCTGTAGCGTCACTGGTGTCTGCCTTAGGTTGCAGTGTTACTTCCTTTAGGCCGAAAAAGCCCAGTGAGGTATCAAACTGGGGTGGAACATTGTTAGAAATGGGGTTTCTGGTTGGCTAGGGTGTGCACCTCAGCCAGGCAGAACTCACCCACTCTAGTCAGGGCTAGGGAGTTACACATCCAAGATAACCCCTGCTCACCCCCTTGGTAGCTTGGCATGAGCAGTCAGGCTTAACCTGGAGGCAATGTGTAAAGCATTTGCACAACACACACAACACATGTGATGCAAAATGTACACCACAAAGTAAACACAACACTGAGCTATGTAAAAATAATCTGTATTGCACAAAACATAATTAGACCAACATTACACATGAATAATACCCTGCTACCTTAGCAGTTGTCAGAATGTTACACAAGTTACTAATACTCTGCAGGAATACGCAGTTGTCACATTAGAACACGTAAGTACTCAGGATTCTGCAACATAAGCAGTAGTCAGGAATTATAGTAAAAGATATATGCACTTGTCATGAACCATTCCTAAATACCCATAAAAGGAACATTAGAGAATATACCACAGTCATATAAATACATATCAGCTAGACATGCCTTTTAAAGGAACATTAGCACATATATGTAGAAACCGTAAACAGGTAGGAAATGGAAAACATCCACAAGTCTGTATTAGGCTACTAGAGCCTAGATTTCCTAAAGAGTACCTGTTTTCTGGTTGAAAAGGCACATCCAGTGCCTAGAAGTTGAGCATGGGGGCCCCTGGCACTCCTATGCGCTAAAAAGGGGGCCACGCGGTGCTCTTTAGGGGGAGGGGTGATCAGCACCCTCTCTCTTGTGTTTAGAACGGGCCCCTCCGGGGACCCGTGATCCTGCTGGAGCCCCCTGAGCCTCTGATGGCCCTCTCCTGAGAAGGGGGGGGCTAAATCCTCAAGGACCGATCGCTCCCCTAGCGCAGAGACCGGGGCAAGGGAACTCCCTTCCCTCCCCGCGTCCTGCTCCGAGGGAGGCAGCCACCTTTGTCCACGGCACGGCTGCCAGACAGGAGAGAGAGAGGAGCAGGGGCCTCCGATGAGGCTTCCTACCTGTTCTCTGATGCGGCCGCACCCGATCCGGTGCGCGCACCGCTGCTAAGCCCGACCTGGGCTGTTCTGTGGGGCAGGCACCAAGGATGGTGCTGGCCTGTGCCCGGGGGCACGTCAGAAAGCACGCTTCACCCTGGGGGCACGGTTGGAGCGTACTCGCTCCGGTCTTGGTCTTTTTGGGTGCCCCGGGGGCATGAAGAGCAACGCGATCATCGCGCTGGTTGCAAATACGACCCCCTGGTCGCGGCGGTGATCTCTCCGGCAGAGGAGCGCTTATCAAAGCGCAGGGGCTCCAAAGAAAGCGCTTTACAAAGCACTAGGTCAAATCTGCAGCCTGGGCTGCGGCAGTGATTTTTCTTTAGCAACAAAAAGAGCGCCCTTTCGAAAGCGCTGTGGCCAAAGTCTGTAGAGGGGTTGGCAGGGGTGAGGGACCACAGCACCCTGCCCCTGGGAGCAACCAAAACAAGAAGGAGCACAGGGCTGGTGGGCCCAGCAACAGGCAAGCACAAGGGGTGCAGATGGTGGCAGTTCCTCCTAGTGACCAGGCAGGTCACAGGTCAGCACAACAGCAGCAGTCCAAGGTGGTTTCCTGGTGAGTTCATTCATCAGCGTTCTGTGTCCAGTTTCAAGTTCCAAGAATGTTCAAATTGTGGGGGAAATTCCCCTGTACTTATAGTCAGTTACAGTGTTTTACAATGGTAGGGAGAGGAGGTTCCAGCCAGTTAAAACTGGTTCTGGGAGTGCCCCCTCTCTCCTTTCAGCACAGGCTCCAAACATCAGTGGGGGGTTAACGACCCTATTGTATGAGGCCAGGGCACAGTCTTTACAATCGCAGCTGTGCCCCGCCTCTCCCTTCTCTCAGCCCAGGAAGGCTTTACAATATGTAGATGCACCTCTGTGTCACCTCCACCCTCCCTGTGTTCAGGCTGTCTGAGAAGTATGCACAAAGCCCCAACTGTCAGTCTGCCCAGACGTTGATTGGAGACAAGCTGCAAAACACCATAGTCATAAGCACAGATAAATGCGCACTTTCTAGAAGTTGCATTTCTGTGATAGTAATACAAAATACACCTACACCAGTAAGCAGCATTTCTTACCACTGTCACAACCATACAAAACATGCCTACGCTACCCCTCATAAATCAGACAATACCCCTTACACATAAGGTAGGGCATTTCCAATGCAATCCTATGAGGAGGCAGCACTCACACCAGTGAGACATCAAGTTAGGCTGTTTGTCACTACCAGGACAGGCCACGCTACATGGCACATGTCCTTCCTTCTACATACATGGCACCCTGCCCAAAGGGCTAGCTAGGGCGTACCTTAGGGGTGACTTATATGTAGTAAAAGGAGAGTTCTGGGCCTGGCAAGTAAATTTAGATGCCAGGTCCCTGTGGCAGGAAACTGTGCACACAGGCTCTGCGCTAGCAGGCCTTAGATAGGTTTGACAGGCTACTTCAGTGGGTGGCACAAGCAGCGCTGCAGGCCCACTAGTAGCATTTCATTTACAGGCCCTGGGTATAGGGATACCACTTTGCAAGGGACTTATAGGGAAATTAAACATGCCAATCAGGTATAATCCAATCATACCAAATGTGTAAGAGAGAGCACATGCACTTTAGCACTGGTTAGCAGTGAAAAAGTGCTCAGAGTCAAAACGTCAGCCAATAAAGGTCCGAAAAATAAGGAGGCAAAAAGCAAAAAGTCTGGGGAATGACCCTGTAAAAGGGCCAGGTCCAACAAACATGAATTCCAACTTTGAATATGCAAGTCTCAAGAGCCTCTACTTACTCTTTATGGGGAGTCCAGAATTACTGTATGTCTGGGGTTCAGCTCAATATCAGAGTCCAGGCCTTTTGTCACCCTGCTTGGCCAAGTTAATTTCACTGCTCTTCAGCAGAAGGAACACATTCCTTTCTACACAAAAGGAGTAAATAACATTGCTTTTCTCAGCTCCTGAGGAGGAAGGGGTGGGGAAAAAAACCTGCATCCATTAATTTGCTGTTACACTGTACCAGGTTTGGGACAGCCCACACCCTGCGAACAAAGGAGGAACCCCAGAGACAATGGAGGAGGGGTCTCTCCTTTAAAGCTTTGATGGGAATGTCCCTGGCCCTGGTGTCATCTAGAAGTGGAGTTGAAGCCCCCAGAGGAGATGTGAACAAAGGCCACATGACAGCACTATCATGAATTGTCCTAGCATTCTGAGCAGGAGGGTTGGGACAGGATTGTAGGGGTGATGTGGCACCCTAGAAGTGACCAAGGAGCCTGATTTCTAGAACTTTCCACCCCCATTAAAAAATTCTTGCACAAGGAAAGACAGAGAGTTTGACACTGGAAATGGATGGCACAATCAGCAATGAACAACTGGATGGACAAGCCCCTGATGCCTAAGTGCTCTGCCCACAGCTGACCCTAGGACTAGTAGGTCTCTCCAGAACTAGTGAGGCTGGTTCCCTTAAACGCACTAAAGGCCAGTTGGGGGGAAGATATGGACTTTTGTGCCCCAAAAGAGAGAATAGGAGCACCAGAGACCACAAAAAGGAGAAAGGCAGGCTCAGGGAGTCAGTGGAAGTAGCTTCCTGCAAATTGTGCCACCTTAGTAGTCCCCTGGAAAAACTCCAGGTGGCTAGGTATTGCCAGTGTCAAGCAAGTTGGCCCCCATGAATCTGAGATATCGAAGGGGAAAGGATTTTACTTTTGACTCCCCCAGCTAGAGCAACAGAGTGCAAGGGGATCCACAGGCCAGTGCTCGCAGGTAGACACAAGCCTTATTACAAATTAATGAGCTCAGGAGGGGTAGTGCATGGGACCCCCCTCCACAGAGCTCTGTGAGGTCCAGGGTCCCCATTGCTCAGAGAAGTAATGAGGAAGGAGTGAGAGTGCTGTTGTGCCCCCTGCAGGAGAAGAGGGGGTCTAGGATCCCATACCAGGGCCCCTGACAAAAAAGCCAGACGCAGAAGCGCCATCACCCACCCTTTACAAATGCAGTGGGTTCGCCCTTGCTCCTCGTGCTTATGTCTGGGGGGATTAGGGCAGGCACCACAATGGCAACATCCTGCCTGCATGGAGCAGGGAAAATGTCAACTCACATAGGTTTTACTTCATAGAAAATAATGATTTTATTAAAGACAAGAAGGCTATCATTATGCATTAACTTTTATTCACTCTTATGAGCAGTAAATACTTTAAAGAGTCAAAAATTCGAACACTGAATGAACACACAATCAAATACAAACTTCTATTCCTATAAAATACGTCAATAAGGACACAAAACGTTCCACTCCAAACAACCATAGGCAACTCTGAATGTTGAATGGAAATACTCATCCTTCAATGTTCAATCACTGAAATCTATTGTATTTCTTAAATTCCAGTCTGTCACTACATTATTTCTTTTAAGTAAGTACTGGGCCCTTAAACCAATTTGTGTTGCAAACAAAATTACCCCATATTTAATACTAAATCTAACAATTTATTTGATCTGCTTCCTCCCAATATGTTTTTGTGAGTCACCACTGCAACATTGTCCATCTTAAGCAACACCTAACTCTCTTGAATCTGAGACCTGAAACTGAGCAGGGCAAATAACCACACTCTTATCTCCAAACAATTCATGCAATATTTCCTCTATATCACACTCCATATTCCACCTGTTTCCTGTGCTGAACTCATTGCTCCCCATCTTTAATTGCTCACATCAGTTCCTAAAACATAATCTGGCCTTTTTCCAAACATTTGTCAACCATTCCATTGCTCCAAATTTTCCATCCACCATTTTAACTCCTCCTTTGCTTTTAAAGACATTACCACCTGTGTCCATACAACAGTCCTTTTGAAATTCCTGAATACTTCAAACCTTGCAAGACTCTGTAGTGTAAAGATACTGGAAGTGCTGCCTTTAATGGAGGAAGTCATAGGGCCGTTCACATGTGCTAACTTCCTCATCTGTGCCTCCTCTGTCATCAAAATAAGCTTTTCCTTCTGTCTCACTTTCCTTATTTTTTTTCTGGAAATAACAACTGTACTTTAACTGTACTTATTAGGAAACCCAGAAACCCCATGATTTGAGATGGAAGTAAAATCGACTTTTACTGATTGACAGTGAAACCTAATGACTCCAACAATTCTTTCACCAAATTTAACTGATGTCTCACCATATCCACATTCTGATTTATAATCATAATATTGTCCAAATAAATAATCAATCTTATTCCTCTCACTCTCAAAAACCCACTACTGGTCTTAGAGCTTTCAGAAAACACCATGGGGCAGATATACTAGCAAGTGACGCAATGTAATGCAGCAAAACAACTTGCTGCGCTGCGCTGCATTGCATGACAGGGGAGGGCCGGAATGTACCATATCTTAAAATATATTCCTGCCCTCTCCCTATGCTGGTGCACTGAGTGATGCCTACCGCAAAGCTGGCACCCTTGCATTAAAGCCACCTTCTGTGCAAAAACAATACTCTGAGTTTTTTTTGTTCTCTTTCTATGTGTGCTGTACAATGTAACACCACATAAAAAGAGGAACAAATGAGGGGAAATAAATATATATTTCCTTGTTAAACCTCACTGGGAAAGTGTAGCATTTTGACACATCCACAAGTTTACTAGTCTCAGTAAATCTGGGACTGTGCCAAAATCCATGGGTGGATGCATAGGTACACCCACACCTTCCTAGGGAAGTATAACTTAAGGCAGTGACTTGAGCTGCCTTATATGACTCCAAATTTACTAAGCGATGCAGAGCCATGCAAGGTGGCTTTGCGTGGCTTGCTAAATCTCACTGAAGCCTTTCCATTTCCTAGCACTGCCACGTGTAATGCAATTACAACACGAAGGCTTCATTAATCTGGGCCAGGGAGCTACCAATAATTTAAAAGAAAACATTGAAACTGACACAATTGACACTTTCACCTTCATTGTAGATAACACTGACTTTCCAAACATATCGGAATCGTAAAATATACATCTTTGAGATCGATCTTCAACATCCAACCTACTTCCTGCAACACACTCCTCTATATATGAATCGCCTCATTTTTAAAATGTTTATAGGAGACATAGGGCCTGATTACAAACGTGGCGGAGGGGATTACTCCATCCCAAATGTGATGGATATCCTGCCCGCCGTATTACAAGTTCCATTATGTAATACGGTGTAGGGGATATCTGCACATTCGGAACGGAGTAATCCCCTCCGCCAAGGTCGTAATCAGTCTCAAAATAATTAAAATATCTCAAATGTATTATTGTCTCCAACCCTTGTACTTTTTCTCCACAAGAAGCAAAATACTTAGAAACCTGACCTGACTTTCGTCCACCTTTATTATTGAATATTTTGCTAACATCTGTGTCACTTCCTCAGATACAATATTCTCTATTCTGTTTTGGAAACATAACTCCCTTAGTTCTTTTGTTTGTCTTGTTTACATATTTAATTCTATTTGATAACCTGCCACTGTACCCAACACACAGGGATCTTTTGCAAGTATTCTCTAATTATCTAGATTAAATCTCAACCTTCTTCTCACTTTTTCTTGGTAAAACCAGAATAAATCCTCAACCTCACCTTGTACTAAATTTTTACTTTGGGCACACACTTTTGATGGTCTAGCTCTGCTTCCTCTACGTCTTAGGGAAAAACAGACATTCTTTGACTTCCTGCAAATGTTCCTCTGCTTTGATAAGTTATGTACTGGGAGGTATAATATCCAAGGCTGAGACTCTGCCCTCTCCTTGTGTCCCTTCCATATAAATTACTTCCTCTAAACACTCTATGCATAGAAGTTTGAGCTTTCTGCAAACTGTGAAACTTTGCACATACTTTCCTAACATTTTGACCATTTCTTCTCCAAACAATAAGCATCTGACTTCCTCACTAGTTTCTGTTTTATTGCCAGCTCTCCTAACTTAGGGCTTATGTACAGTAGAACCTTTGTATCTCTCTACTATTAGACATGCATTAGCATTTCCTATAGCTCATTGACACCAACTCATCAGTAAATGAATATATGAAATTGGGTTGTTGGTTGAGGGGTGAGCCTAGGTCAAGCAGCAACCACAATCCTTGCCATGGTAAGGCACAAGCAGAGCCCAATTTAACCTCTGCTCAACCCCATGGTAGCATGGCACAGAGCAGTCGGGCTTAGAACCAATGTGTAAAGTATTTGTGCAACACTTCAAACAGTAACACAGTGAAAACACACCACAAAAGGAGTCCATAACAGAGTTAGGACAATAGAGTGTTTTATAATAAATAACACAAGACCAGAATGACAAAAAGCTAATTAGTAGAACCAGAGACATTGAATTTTAAAGTTTTATGTAAGAAATGGCCCCAAAATGGTGTAAAGTGGCAACTGTGGATATCTGGTTACACCGTACCAGGACAAAGTTACAAGTTCAAACTGACAGCGATGGAGCGTGGGCCAGCTACAGGGATTCAGTTAGGTCAGCTGAACAAAAGTACCTTCAATTCTGGTCTGAGAAATGTTGTGTGGATCTAAGTCGTGGAATCGAGGCTGCAGTGCGAAGTTCTATTGCGTCGATGTCGAGGATCTGGCCGTCGGGGCTTGCAATGCGAAATCTTGTGTCGGGGATGCAACGTGCAGTCAGGGCAATGCATTGCTTCTGAAGAGCTGTGAGCTTGCAATGCATAGTCTAGCCTCATCTCTGTCATGAGGTGTATCCACAGGTACAGAAGTGTACTGAGGTGGTGGTGCCTGAGGTCCAGTATTTACACCGTAATGCCCTTAATTTGGACGGTGGGAGAAACGTCTAGAGAGTGTCTTTGAAGGGAAAGGAATTCCCTGTCTCCCCTGCCCTGGCTTCAAGCTGGCTGGAGTGGCAATGCAAGAACATTAGGCCCTTTGTGTGTGGTCAGGACACAGCCAATTCAGGTGTAAGTGTGGGAGTGTCCAGGTCCCCCATCCGATCCTGCCTGGCATGGCCCATCAAGTCACACCTAAGTCCCCATTGTGTTGGAACTGTCTTGGAGGAATACACAAAGCTGACTGCCAACTACATCCAGTCATGTGACCACAGACATGCTGTTGGCACCAAAATGGCTAAGGCAAGAAAATTGACATTTTCAGAATTGCAATTCAAAATCAGACATCACCATGAGTGAGGATTTAAAAATTGTGATTCTAGAGGCACCAAACTTGAAGGAGTTATCTCTTCTCACTTGGAAATTACACTTATCAAATACTATAATGCAACTTCAATCTTACCTTAAAGGAGTGATAGTCCTTGCAGTAGTGAAAAACAAATTTAAGAGATTTTCACTACCAGAACATGTAAAACCTAAAAGTGTATATCCTACTGTTTAGAAGAATTGCACCCGGCCCTCTGGGCTGTCCAGGGCCTACTCTAAGGGTGACTTGTATTTATTAAGAAGGAAGGTACAAGCCTGGCAAATGGTTAATTTTGCCAGGTCTATATGGTAGTTTAAATTGCACAAACAGGCTCTGCAATGGCTGGCATTATACATGTTTAAAGGGCTACTTAAGTGGTACTTTTAAATATGCTTACTCAATTAAATCAAACGTTCTAGCTAAATGATCCAGCAGGTCTAAAATCTTATCTTCACATTGTTTTAATGATCTTTCTAAATCTTTCTAAATCTTTCCAAGGGTTCCTATCCATTTTAAAGAGGTAAGAGGTAAGTAATCCGTTCTGGGTCCAAATTTGATGTCTTAATTTCGTTTTCATTAATTACTGGTCAAGAACATCCTGCCCTCAAAATATTTCTTCCCCCTTTTCCAACTGCCTTTTTATCCAAAGTGCAACTTAGTCTGCTATATGCTGTAGAGGCCACCAGTCTAAACTCCTGTGATGCCTTATATCTTTAGGATCCAACAGCTTTTGTCCTAAGAGTCTTTTTCTTGACTTTTTAAAATTATTTTCAATGCTAATGCTGTCTCCAAACTTATCCTCCAAACAATCCTTATAGTTGAAATCCAAAACATATTCATCCACATCCATTTCTTCTCCAGTCTGCTCCAATCTAATTAAATAAGTTAACTCATTTGCAGAGATATCCTGCCTACCTAGTGTGCCGTCTTGGACACCCACTTTATGTGAGCCACTTAGGACTCCCATCTTGTCAGAATCATTGGGTAAATGCATTCATTTTTTAACACATTTCCAGTCTAGGCCTCTATTTGTTCTGTCTTCTCCTCCTGAAATGGAATAATATTCCTCCACATCAATATTATTAAAATTCCTTTATTCCTTAGAACAGATATAAATATTTTCTGTGCTGTCTCCTTAAATTCCTGTGTTGAAATTGTCCCTATAATATTTTCCTGACTTGTCTCCTTGTTCCCTGATCAGACATGAAAAACACAGCTTTAAAATATTCTTCCCAAAACAATATATCTTATCCAAAAATTATCTCCTACTTTTCTTTCAAACTGCTGAGTAAATAAAGATTTTTCTTTTAATGTGTATGCTTCAGAGCTTCAGTTACAGTGCAACTGGAATGGCTGCTGCTTACATATGATTTCATGCACCCTAATTCCTTAGAAACAAACACTTATGTTTAAAAACACACCCATAGTCCTTTCAATACATGCACACTGAGAGATACTGCATGCATACCCCTAATGAAGATTGCTGTCTGCATCCTTCCTTACCTGAAGCATCTGCCCTGACTTTCTCCATTCAAAAGATGCACCCAGATGTGTGAGCCTGCTCAAGGTAAAATGGATTCATACTTAATAAACAAAAATTTCTATATTGCTGTCTAAAACTTAGGGCCTTGTTACGATATTGGCCGCTGAGGACCACCAATTGTAGTGTATTGTATTGTAATCATATTTATATAGCGCTTACTACCCCTGACGAGGCGTCGAAGCGCTTTTCGATGAGTAGCACGCTACTCTGGAACCCAACAAGAATTAGTGATGGATTAGTATCGGGAAATTATGAGTACAGTTTTAGTATTATTATGAGTTAATTTGAGCCGCGGATATGAGAGTTTGTTAGTTAGATTGACTGGAGTAATGGAGGGGTGGAGGAGTAAAGAAATCCAGAAGTGTCAATTGGGAGTATATCCTTCATTTACTCAACCCAAAGGCTTGGGATGAGTAAAGGCGGCTGGACGAGGGAAGAGTATGTGGAAGGGTTAGGGAGAGCTTAGTAGCAGGGCGAGATAAATGCGGAAGAATTTAGTAGGGTTGTGTGGGAGGTCACAGTAGTAGAGTGAGGTTTGATGAGTTAGATGTGGAAGCGGAGGGAAGAGCTTAGGCAGAGTTATTTAGGAGATTAAAGTAGTAGAAGGGATTTGGGATGAGTCAGAGTGGGGATGGAGGATAGTTTGATAGAGACATGACATATGATGATGAGTAGATAAGTGTGATAAGATGAGAGCAGGAATTCATAGATATCTAGTATAACAACCCACCCAGGAGCCATGCAATGATCCACGAAACATGCCAAGCACAGAAACATATACACATACATATATATATATATATACACATACATATATATACATATATATATACACACATATATATATATATATACACACACACACACATACATATACACACACACACACACACGAATACACACACATATGCACATACAACACATAATTAGAACCATGGGTAAAAAATACTTAGTCAAACAGTTTTAAAGAGTGTGTGTGTATTTTATTGTTATGACACAGTAGTGATACATATTTTCTAAAGAAACTATAAATAAATGGAAATACACAAAATCTCAAAACATATTTATCAACATAGGCACATACAGTTCATAGTTGTTTGAATATGGTGGTTATGAAGGAAAGAGCCAACTCTTGAGTAGTTTTCTGAAGACAAGAAAGTTGTCTTTGGCTCTTATAGTTGGGGGTAATGAATTCATTAGTTTGGCTGCTTGGACGGAGAAGGATACTCCCACCTATAGTCTTTTTCTTGTATGGTGGTGTTCTAAGGCGGGGTGCCAATCTTGAGCGGAGGTTTCTTTGTTGGATGTATTTGGTCATTTTCTTTCTGATAAAAAGCGGTCCTGTTCCATGTATAGCTTTGTGGGTGATACAAAGCAGCTTGAAAGTGCATCTTCTGGCAACGGGTAACCAGTGTAGTGCTCTCAAGGCAGGGGAGATGTGGGCTTGCGGCTTTACATATAATAGTAGCCTGGCTGCGGAATTCTGGATACGTTGTAGTTTTTTCATAACAGATAGAGATGATTCATGGTAGAGGCCATTGGCATAATCCAGTTTGGATAGAACAAGCGAGATAGTAGCTTGCACCTTGTGTGGAAATCCGAGGTGGGGGAAGATGCGTCGTAAAGTCTTCAAGGTGATGAAGCTTGTTCGTGCTAATTTGTCCACTTGGGCATTCATAGTTAACTTGGAATCCATGGTGATTCCTAGGTTTGTAACTTCCTTGGATAATTGAGGAGGTGGTCCGAGATCGTCAGGCCAGACGCACAGAGAGTCATAATTTTCCAGTCACCACATATGAGTATTTCTGTTTTGGAGGTATTTAGTTTGAGATGGCTCCAAGTCATCCACTGATCAACGGCTCTGAGGCAACTGAAGATTTGTGAGTTTTCAATGTTTTTGGGGCATTCTAATTTAAAGTATTTGTGTGTCATCTGCATAGCTGTAACATGTGAGATGGAAATCATTGATCAGTTCTGGTAAAGATATCATGTAGATGTTGAAAAGCAAAGGTGAGATGATTGACCCTTGGGGGACCCCTGCTTTTGTGAGGTAGGGTTCAGACGAGAAGGGGGGCGAGTGGATGATATTCAATCTTTTTTGAAGATAGGAAGTAATCCAGTCGAGAGCAATCCCTTGTATGTCGGCTTCGTGGAGTCTTTGAGTTAAGGTGCCATGGTCAACTGTATCAAAGGCAGCTGAGAGGTCCAAGAGAAGTAGTGCAGCAACTCCATTTCGGTCGACTGTGTTTTTAAGATCATCCCAGATTGCTATGAGTGCCGATTCAGTGCTTCTTCCTGGGTGGAATCCAGTTTGGAAGTCTGAAAGTATAGAATTGTATTCAATGAATTGACATCTGGGCGAATGCCGCTCTTTCTATCAATTTGCCCAGGAAAGGTCCATTTGTGATAGGTCTGTAGTTGTTGGGGTCTTGCGGGTCTAGTTTTGTTTTCTTTTAATAACGGTTGTATGTATGCCTTTTTCAGGTCTACAGATTCATCCTCATTCTCCAACACACAACTTTAAATCTCTGCATTTAAACCAGAGGTGCAACACCTTAATACCCCTTTTGATGAAGAACATTTGTTCGACCAAATGTTAGAAAAACGTAAAAAGGATACTGACACCGGCTAAGGTCACGAGGCTTTTCAAACCGCTAGTCAAAGGAGGTCCTTTCACAGGTAGTATTATTGTGCAGTTTCTAAGACCATCTTCCCTACAAGCAAGCTCCTCATAAAGACAACAGCAGAAGAGGCAACCCTATCAGCCTTAAACCGCTAGAGGTTACACAACAGGGGGATATGGGGTAACAGCACAGGAAAAGCCAAAGGAGGTTCCGGTCAGGCCACCTTCACCACTGCAAAACATTGACTGCCTACAACTCACACCCAACCACACAAGTCTAGCAAAAAAAGGATTCCTCATTACAGCACTAACTACTAGACTAGCATTAGTAAATCTTCCTATATGCACCAAATAAGCAGAACTATCATAAAATATACAGGGCCCTATGGGGTGGGGGCCGAACCATATACTAAGTAAGTGGAATGCAAAATAGGGAATACAACCAAAGTAAGTGTTGTACTTAGCTGGGGAAGGATGAAGACACCAGAAGTAAGTACACCAAGTGTACCCAGCGACCAGGTGCAGTGTGGTTACCTACCCAGTTGTCCCATAGACTAGAACAGTGAAGTAGTGTTTGGAGTTTGTGTGTTTGGCTCTTTCATGTTATGATGCCATTTACAGTCTTGGCATGTGTTAAAAAACAGTCCATATTTCAATTTTACAAGAACACCCAATGAATACATAAAATCATGAGCAACAATAAAACCAACTATTACAGAAATGACAAATTATGTCCTGTGGTGTACTGTGTTAAAAATAATGTAATAGAAAAAAAAAAAAAGAAGAAAATCGTATGGCAGAATACTGCACGCTCATTAAGAACACATAGCTACCCAAACGTTTTCATGTTTGAGTGTTTAAAATGTGTCTTTTATGCCTGCTCATACTTGATATAATACAATGTGAGTGTTCTCATATGTAACTGTTTATCAAAAATTAACTCTTATACAAAAAATGTGGCAAAGTCTACGTGAAAACAATAAAAATGGTTTCTTTTTTAAAAAGTAAATAGACTAAATTAACGAATGCAGCCTTTTTTTTTTAATAAGCTTTTTAAAATTTCTAAAATAAAAGTGTATTTATAGATTTATATTTCAATACACCTCAGTGCTTAGGACTAATAATGAAGATCCACTGCAAAACATTAACACTACCAAGAGCAGTGACACGACCAGCATCTGGGATGCAAAGACCTTTGCCCTAGAAAATGGAGTGGGACCTCTCACTCATTTTATACGACCAGAAGTACATCATGGCCTCAAGACAGGATCAACTGCTGAGATGTTTAAAAAATAAAGTTTATATGGAAGCCATCACCTAAAGCAAAAACAAGATGCACTCCACCAAATGGTCCTTTAAATTGATGTCAGAATACCTTCAGATGTGCATACTTTAAGCTGCAATCACTTATTGTCAAAGGAAGAGTAAACTTACTGGCTGATGTGAGGAATGAGTTGACCAGTTTGTGGCGGTCTTTGCGGTTGGGATCTGGCAGATTGCATGGTGGTGTTGGCGTTTTATGCTTCTGTGAAGGTTTTTTGGGAGACTTGAGCTTCTCAAATGGCCGGTTCTGCCACTGAGATTTAAGAGATGCCTGGAAATGCAAACTTGATGGGATATCCTCTGTGTTGGACTTTTGCTTATGCAGGGTCATCCCCAGTCTTTTTCGCCTCCTGCCTCCTAATTTTTTCTGACATGTTGCTGTTGGCTTTTCAACTCTGAGCACTTTACCACTGCTAACCAGTGCTAAAGTGCATATGCTCTCCTGTTTAAATTGTATGTAAGTGGTTTATCCATGATTGGCATATTTGATTTACTGGTAAGTCCCTAGTAAGGTGCACTAGAGGTGCCAGGGCCTGTAACTCAAATGCTACTAGTGGGCCTGCAGCACTGGTTGTGCCACCCACATAAGTAGCTCTGTAATCATGTCTCAGACCTGCCCCTGCAGTGTCTGTATGTGTATTTTTACACTGTAAATTCGACTTGGCAAGTGTACCCACTTGCCAGGCCTAAACCTTCCCTTTCCTTACATGTAAGGCACCCCTAAGGTAGGCCCTAGGTAGCCCCAAGGGCAGGGTGCAGTGTATGGATAAGGTAGGACATATAGTAATGTGGTTTATATGTCCTGACAGTGAAATACTGCCAATTTCGTTTTCACTGTTGCAAGGTCTGTCTCTCTCTCATAGGATAATATGGGGGCTACCTTTAAATATGATTAAAGTGTAGATTCCCCTAGAGAGTAGATGGACATGTGGAGTTTGGGATCCCTGAACTCACAATTTAAAAATACATCTTTTAGTAAAGTTGATTTTAAGATTGTGCGTTTGGAAATGCCACTTTTAGAAAGTGAGCATTTTCTTGCTTAAACCATTCTGTGACTCTGCCTGGTTTGTGGATTCCCTGTCTGGGTCAGTTTGACAGTTGGGTTGTTTTTCACCTCACACCAGACAGTGACACAAAGGGAGCTGGGGTGTGATCTGCATTTCCTGATTAGCCATCTCTGCTAGGAGGGAGGGGTGGAGTGGTCACTCTCATCTGAAAGGACTGTGCCTGCCTCTGACAATGCTGTCTCCAGCCCCCTGGTGTGTGTCTGAGGCCTTGCCTGGGCAAGGCAGGATTTCACAAGAAGGTGTGAGTCCCCTTTGAAGAAAGGTGACTTCAAAGACTAAAATGGGTATAAGAAGGGCACCCAAACTTACAAACTTTAGAAACACTTCTGGAATCAAGAGGAACCTCTGCCTGGAGAAGAGCTGATCGCTGAGGAACAAGTGCTGCCCTGCCTGTGACTGTGCTTTGTGGAACTTTCCTGCAGTGCTGCTTCTGCCAGAGTAAGAGGGCAAAGACTGGACTTTGTGTGCCTTCCATCTTGAAGAAGAAATCTCCAAGGGCTTGATGTAGAGCTTGCCTCCTGTTGTTGAAGTCTCAGGGATAGCAAAGACTTCTTCCTGCCAGCACCTGGAGTCTCTGGAGAGACCCCTACTCTGCTCTGTGGTGCCCTTCCAGTTCCTGGGACCCTGAAAGGAGAGGCTGGCAGCCTAAGGACAAAAATACACGCACCGAGCGCCGTGCGGAGAAAAGATCGACGCGAATCCGATCGCGGCTGAGAAAACGACGCGACCCGGTTCCGCAGCTGAGAAACGACGCCGCAGGAAACGCGACTGAAAAACCGACGCCCGGAGCAGGAGAAACGACGCGCAGCATCGCTGACGGAGGCTGAGAGATCGCACCCTGCGCCGCGGGACTTTCGGATCGTCGTGTGGCTGGCTTTTTCAACGCGCACCGCCGTGCCGAGTTGTTTTCGACGCACACAGCCGTGCAGGGTTACTTTCGACGCACACCGCCCGTGCGGGGTTATTTTTGACGCAAACCAGGTACATTTTCACACTAGCAGCGCTAGTGTGGTGTTACAACTACCTAAAGACTCTTTTTATTTTAAACCTTTAAAAAATCATAACTTGACTTGTGTATGTTGGATTTTTGTCGTTTTGGTCTTGTTTTGTCTAGATAAATATTTCCTATTTTTCTAAACTGGTGTTGTGTCATTTTGTAGTGTTTTCATTAAGTTACTGTGTGTGTTGGTACAAATACTTTACGCCCAGCACTCTGAGGTTAAGCCTACTGCTCTGCCAAGCTACCAAGGGGGTAAGCAGGGGTTAGCTGAGGGTGATTCTCTTTTATCCTAACTAGAGTGAGGGTCCTTGCTTGAACAGGGGGTAACCTGACTGTCAACCAGAGACCCCATTTCTAACATTGGTGACCAGCGGTCGGGATTTGGACTTGTATTTGTACTTGACATACAGTAATTAAGTGTACACTACTGTTTTGATCTCGGACCACTACGTGACCACATACTACTTGTTTGGTGATCTTTTGATTTTTCTCTTAAGGACTCTTTTTATTCTACTTCCATGATTTTGCTGATCCCTTGACTGATTCTTTTTTCTTCATTGGGAAATTATTTTCTGCCTTTGGAACTTTGCACTTGTGACCATCATGTCTCAATCTGGAGATGCAACAGCTGGAGCTGTGTTTGAAACGGAGAAACTGAAGGAGTACTCAGTTGCTCAATTGAAACAGTTCCTTAAAGATCTTGACTGTCCCACTGAGAGCTCCACCAGGGAGGGGGAGCTGCAACAGGCACAGAGGGCCTGGGTGACAATCAAGAAGGCTGGAAGGCACACAGAGGAGGAGAATATGGGGGGGGAAGTGCAGAGGATACACAGTGGTGTAGTGGAGGAACCTGTTACGCCTGGTGGGAGGGTCCCCAGGAGGGGTGGCAGGGTGTCACCCAAGGGTCTGACTCCTGAAGAGTTACAGGACAGACAGGCAGAGAGGGAGTACCAATGGGAGCTGAAAAAGCTCGATTGGGAGTTGGAAGAAAGGAGGAGGAACTTAGAGATTAAAAAAATGATTTATGCTTACGAGCTTAAATTGAAAGAGCTGGAAGTCATGAGGGCTGAGTCCAGCTGGAATGGTGGCAGCAACAATTGTATATCCAGTGATGCTGCAGAAGTGCACATGCCCAGAGAGGTGGTGCCCTACTTGAAGGAGGGAGTTAACACACGCCAGGAGGGTCAGGGGTATGAGGTAGCTCCAGTGATGCACAGGGTCCCTGAGGTGGATTGGGGAACTGGCATGGGGAGTCATATTCCTACTGGTGGGAGGGACACTCTACTGACTCTAGGTGAGAGTGACAGGGAGAGGGGTTCCCCCCAGGTAGAAGTCCTGGTTATGGAGTGTGAAAACATCCCAGAAGAGTGTGGGTTGAGTGTCAGGGACAGTCAGGTACTGTCTCACCAGTCTCAGGAGGGTGATGTGGGGTGCTTTTTCAAGGCAGAGTCACTGGATGGTTGGGTGAAGGGTACTTTGGTTAATTCATGTGAGGGGCTGAGTGATGTAATTGCTGGAGAGCATATGTCTAGTCCTTATTTTCCAGAGCTATGCCAACACCAGGTGGAGTGTGAGTTCTCTGACCCCAGGGAGCTTACAATGGAGGCAGACTTCTGGGTGAGTACCAGAGAGTCTGAAGAGGCATTTGGGGGTGCTCCTGAGAGGAGTGGTCTAGGTAGTTCCCAACCAGGTGAGGTAGGGAAGGATTGTAGTGTCCCAGGTAGGTCCCAGTGTAGTGGGATGGGTGAGGGACCCCATGTCCAGTCTCAGAGGAGAGGGAATGGGGATGGGTTGAGGCCCAAGGTGCCCGAGATCCGGTCCCAGGTCCTGGAGGGTTCCCTGCGGGAACACCAGGAGGGGAGCCTAGCCTGTACCATAGGGCCATCTGTTGAGGGAGACCCCACAGTGTCAGGAGAACTTGGGGGGGCGGCTGTAGCCAGCGTCCCACCAGTTCTGGTGTCTGGCAGTACCACTCCTAGTGAGGGGGTGCAGAAGTCCAGACAGAGGGTTGAGAGGGGGTTGCGGACCCCAGTGGAGAACCTGGAGGGTCAGGGGTCAGCTCTGAGAGCAGAGCCCCCCATGAATGACCTTGGTAAGACCATTTCTGGGTTGGGGGGAATCCAGACTCTGTCAGATGGGCAGAGGTCAGGAGACCTGCGCCAGCCAGACTCTTGTGTGGCCCTTCGGGACAGTGTGTCCCTTGAGGGGGGTAAGTGTGCCCCCCTGGAAGTCCTGGTGTGCCAGGCAATGGTTCAACCGCAGGGTGGTGACTCTGGGTTGAATGATCAGGTTCAGGGGGTAAACTCTGACCTGATGGGGGGTAAGTGTGCTCCCAAGGAAGTCCTGGTGTGCCAGGCAGTGGTTCAACCGCAGGGTGGTGACCCTGGGTTGGATGACCAGGTTCAGAGGGTAAACTCTGACCTGGTAGGGGGTAGGTATGCCCCCCAGGAAGTCCTGGTTTGCCAGGCAGTGATCCAGTCTGTGGGTACAGACCCTGGATTGGGAGGCCAGGTTAAGGGTGTCCCCCCTGACCTGGAGGAAGGGGCTACTGCTAACAGTGCCCCTACCATGTTGTCTTCTGGGGGGGCCACTCCTAGTTGGGTGGTCCAGGACCCCAGAGGAGAGGGCAGGGGGAGGGAAGCCTCACCCCTGGCCCTGGTCCAACCTGAAGGTACAGACCCCAGGTTGGAGGATCAGTTGCAGGTTAACATCCCTGCACTGGTGGAAGAATTGTGCAGGACTGCTTCTACAAGCACCCTGACAGTTTTTGACTCTGGGGGTGCCGCGTCTGCCGGGAGGTTACAGAGCCCCAGAGGGGAGGACCAGGGTCAGGTTGTCATCCCTGACCTGGTGGAAGAGAGAGTGGTCAAAGGGTGCCAGGCACCTGGGGCTACCACCCCCCACTCTCCACAGTCACAGTGGTTAGAGAGGCCTGAGGTCGGGCTCTCATCCCTGACAGTTGTCTGGGGCCACTGTGGCTTGCTGTCCTGGTGGACAGAGTTGCCCCTGGGGGGGGGAGGACGAGAGTCACACCCCGGGGGTGGAGTGGGCAACACCACTGTGTTGGCCCTGGTGGTACTATCTGCCCATTGCAATACATCTGTGAGCAAAGTAAAGTTAGGTGTTGCACAGATGGTGTCTGTAGATGTGGAGAAGGGTTCCCCATGGGTTAGCTTAGTGGGCCCTGAGAGTATGGACAGAGGGATCCAACTGGAGTCAGGAAGGCGTAGAACTGGAACATGCCCCTGCTGTTGTGGGCCTGGGTCCCTGTTCTATCGCCCCAATCAGGGAAGTACATCAAGGTATTGATTGTTCTCCCCTGGCTTTAGGCTGGTAGGGGGTTGTGTTGGACTTTTCCTTATGCAGGGTCATCCCCAGTCTTTTTCGCCTCCTGCCTCCTAATTTTTTCTGACATGTTGCTGTTGGCTTTTCAACTCTGAGCACTTTACCACTGCTAACCAGTGCTAAAGTGCATATGCTCTCCTGTTTAAATTGTATGTAAGTGGTTTATCCATGATTGGCATATTTGATTTACTGGTAAGTCCCTAGTAAGGTGCACTAGAGGTGCCAGGGCCTGTAACTCAAATGCTACTAGTGGGCCTGCAGCACTGGTTGTGCCACCCACATAAGTAGCTCTGTAATCATGTCTCAGACCTGCCCCTGCAGTGTCTGTATGTGTATTTTTACACTGTAAATTCGACTTGGCAAGTGTACCCACTTGCCAGGCCTAAACCTTCCCTTTCCTTACATGTAAGGCACCCCTAAGGTAGGCCCTAGGTAGCCCCAAGGGCAGGGTGCAGTGTATGGATAAGGTAGGACATATAGTAATGTGGTTTATATGTCCTGACAGTGAAATACTGCCAATTTCGTTTTCACTGTTGCAAGGTCTGTCTCTCTCTCATAGGATAATATGGGGGCTACCTTTAAATATGATTAAAGTGTAGATTCCCCTAGAGAGTAGATGGACATGTGGAGTTTGGGATCCCTGAACTCACAATTTAAAAACACATCTTTTAGTAAAGTTGATTTTAAGATTGTGCGTTTGGAAATGCCACTTTTAGAAAGTGAGCATTTTCTTGCTTAAACCATTCTGTGACTCTGCCTGGTTTGTGGATTCCCTGTCTGGGTCAGTTTGACAGTTGGGTTGTTTTTCACCTCACACCAGACAGTGACACAAAGGGAGCTGGGGTGTGATCTGCATTTCCTGATTAGCCATCTCTGCTAGGAGGGAGGGGTGGAGTGGTCACTCTCATCTGAAAGGACTGTGCCTGCCTCTGACAATGCTGTCTCCAGCCCCCTGGTGTGTGTCTGAGGCCTTGCCTGGGCAAGGCAGGATTTCACAAGAAGGTGTGAGTCCCCTTTGAAGAAAGGTGACTTCAAAGACTAAAATGGGTATAAGAAGGGCACCCAAACTTACAAACTTTAGAAACACTTCTGGAATCAAGAGGAACCTCTGCCTGGAGAAGAGCTGATCGCTGAGGAACAAGTGCTGCCCTGCCTGTGACTGTGCTTTGTGGAACTTTCCTGCAGTGCTGCTTCTGCCAGAGTAAGAGGGCAAAGACTGGACTTTGTGTGCCTTCCATCTTGAAGAAGAAATCTCCAAGGGCTTGATGTAGAGCTTGCCTCCTGTTGTTGAAGTCTCAGGGATAGCAAAGACTTCTTCCTGCCAGCACCTGGAGTCTCTGGAGAGACCCCTACTCTGCTCTGTGGTGCCCTTCCAGTTCCTGGGACCCTGAAAGGAGAGGCTGGCAGCCTAAGGACAAAAATACACGCACCGAGCGCCGTGCGGAGAAAAGATCGACGCGAATCCGATCGCGGCTGAGAAAACGACGCGACCCGGTTCCGCAGCTGAGAAACGACGCCGCAGGAAACGCGACCGAAAAACCGACGCCCGGAGCAGGAGAAACGACGCGCAGCATCGCTGACGGAGGCTGAGAGATCGCACCCTGCGCCGCGGGACTTTCGGATCGTCGTGTGGCTGGCTTTTTCAACGCGCACCGCCGTGCCGAGTTGTTTTCGACGCACACAGCCGTGCAGGGTTACTTTCGACGCACACCGCCCGTGCGGGGTTATTTTTGACGCAAACCAGGTACATTTTCACGCTAGCAGCGCTAGTGTGGTGTTACAACTACCTAAAGACTCTTTTTATTTTAAACCTTTAAAAAATCATAACTTGACTTGTGTATGTTGGATTTTTGTCGTTTTGGTCTTGTTTTGTCTAGATAAATATTTCCTATTTTTCTAAACTGGTGTTGTGTCATTTTGTAGTGTTTTCATTAAGTTACTGTTTGTGTTGGTACAAATACTTTACGCCCAGCACTCTGAGGTTAAGCCTACTGCTCTGCCAAGCTACCAAGGGGGTAAGCAGGGGTTAGCTGAGGGTGATTCTCTTTTATCCTAACTAGAGTGAGGGTCCTTGCTTGAACAGGGGGTAACCTGACTGTCAACCAGAGACCCCATTTCTAACACTCTGGGAATGATAAAATGCCGCGGTGGCGATTGAACCACCGCGGTTGCGGTAGTCCGACCACCACATTATTAGGTTGGTGTGCAGACCTGCCAACCTACGGCTGCCCCTGCCAGGATTTTCAATCCCAACAGGATGACGTGGGTGCAGCCTGTAATCAGCTTTGCTGATTACAACCTTGTTCTCCGCCAGCATTTTCATGGCAGTACCACCACCATGAAAAGTCTGGCAGAGAACAGGTGCAGGGGGCCACAGAGGGACCCCTAAACTGCCTGAGGCATGGGAAGCGCATGGGTCCCTCTGACCAGCACACTCCAAATGCACACTGTTCGCTGTGCATGCAGTGCACATTTCGAGGGTGCTGGTGCCCCCTGAGTGTGGCAGCATTGCCGCCAGCTCAGTTATGAGCGGGTGACAACGCTGCTGCCACTTTCCAACTGGGCTGACTGGTGGAAACCAGGGTTTCTGCTGGACAGCCTACTGGGGAAGTCATAATGAGACCAGCAGGGCAGCGACCACCCCGTCGGGAGTTTGACAGACAGGTGTTCCCGTCCGCCAAACTCGTCATCGCCCCCTTAATCTATTACTTTGAAATATTTCTACATTTAATCCCCTAAAAGAATCCAAACTGATTTACCCTTTAACCTGCATAATTTCTATCTTTGTTTATCTATCATACACACTGATAGTATAACATACTGTTCACAACCCCTAAATTAGGTAAATCTACCATTTCACATCCATCTCTCTAAATCATATGTCATACAACATCACTCATTGTATAATATAATCATTAGAATAAATGGGACATATCTGCTCAGAAGCAGCAATCAAGAGGAAGAAAATGGTGGACAAAAGGATTTTATGAGTGTGAGGATTCTCTTTCAGTGTGTGTTCACTCACTTTTCAGATTCTAGAATCTTTAAAGTGTTTGCTGCTCCAAAGAGTGAATAAAAGTTAATGCATAATGCTATACTCCTGTCTAGGGATAAAATCAAGTTGCCGGCTCCTGCACTCGTAGTGAAGGGTGTCGCCTGGGCAGGGTGGGCTCCCCTTACTGCCCCAATGAAAAAGCACATTGGGATGCCTGGGGGGGACTAGGCACCCCCTAGGAAACAAAAAAGCAATGGAAAAAAAATAGCAGGACAAGAAGCCCTGCATAGCAATGGAAGAAAACCTGTGGCCAGAGCCGCTAATGAAATATCCATGATCCTGGGAAGGAGGGCCTCATATTCGCTGCAGAGCTCTAATTTGTTTAAGTCTTTGCTACATGCGGTGGCCTCAGTATGCTAAGAAGTTGTGGAGGATGCAGAAGTCATAGCAGCCCCTCCTAACAATTTCAAAAGTGGCTCAAAGTTTCCTGGGTCAAATAAATTATGAACAATGCTGGATCATTTGCTCTACAGTCTGGGAGTGCAGCAACGTCTTTTGGTGGGACATGTGGCTGCATGTTTTGTGGCCTATAGTGGTTAAAGAGAGACACAGATACATCTAATGGTGTTTCATATTGCTTTATTTAAAAGAGTACTGCTGACAGTAATTTGTCCTAAATGTGCAATGCTTCACTGATGACAATGATTGTAGATGAAACATGGGTAGTGGTGTCAGTAAGAGAAAGATGGTTTATTTAGCATGTGATTGTTTATTGAATATGTGATTATCCTCTTTCAATGTAGTACCTTGATAAAGCCAATAGGCATGTCTTATTTGTAGTGATACCCACCTGCAATCTAATGTGCTATCTGGTATAGGTGTGGAGAGGCGGCAGTGTGATTTTTGAGAGCCATGACCCTTTGGAGTCAAATGTGATTTCAGAGTGTCACCTAGTCATTTCCATGTACCTTACATATATATTTGTATATTATTGCTTAGTATTAAGTAGTGTGTGTGTGTGTAATAAATGTACTTTTCCTTAGAAAGAAAAAGCACTGACTGGATAATCATTTATTGAGTGTTATTATTGTGTGCCAGTGAATGATGCTTACTAGTCCCTACCACCTCCCCTGAGTAGGCATTGGACTGCTATTTTTCGCTGCCTTGAGAGAGTAAAGTGCTAGAATGGGGTGCTTGAATCTAAGTGAGGGGGTAATTGTGGACATATAACTTGTGCAGGCTGCACTTCCTGTACAACTAGTAGCCCAGTTTCCTTACAGCTACCATCATTCAGAAACTCAACATAACTGTGACATGGAACACAACTCCTGTAAATAAAATCATATGAAAGTAAGGACAAAGAACCACCACCAGCGTCCTGCCAAATAGTGGTGTCAATTTCAGTTCCTCATTTGTGTTGCTAAAGATATGCCCAAAAAGACCTCTCCAGCCATCAAAAAGAATTTGAATATTTTTCCTCCCTTCAAAATACGTACTTACGGTGGCCAAATATTCTCTGTTTGACATGCACCTGTTTCCATTTCACAAATTAAAATCTAATTTTTGAAACTACCCCTGGTTAGTTTGAGCTGAAGGTTTATTTGCTAATCATCTTATTAGGTCATCTATGAAATGTGCACCATTCAAATGCCAATAAATAAATGAATGTATAAAATGTTAGTAAGCTGTGGGCTCCAACTGACTAGCCCTGGAACCAGGGGGCGTAGCTTGGCCAGTAAGACTGGGGGGTCTGAGCTTCAGATTTCCTGACAATCACGCTGGTACATAGTGTTAAAATACGTTATATGACAAGCAGGGTGCACAAGAGGGGCTTAAGGGGCAGCACAAAGGGAGAGGAATGCCAACTCGCAGGGATACTAAGTGAGAGAAAGCACAATATTTTGTGAAATAATCAACATTTTTGAAGTCTTTCCAACAAGGGAGAGGTAGAAAGTGTGTGTGTGCATTTTTGACTGTGTGTGTAAAATTCCTGGTGGAATCTGACTGACACCACATCATACCTGACTGAAAGCACCTGTACCTGACTATTTATCACAAAACACATTTATTAGGGCAGTGTAACAGCCCTAACAACCCTCCTGATGCTACCCCCTTTCCTGGAGCTTCTCTGTGACATTGAACAAATATTAGCACTGTTGTTTCCTTTCTAGACAATTTTCTCATAAATTCTAGCAAAGCTACAGTCAGAGAACTGAAGGTTGGTACAAAACATACATAAAAACAGATAAGAATGTAAAACTCAGTGAAAATAAATCTAATGGAGTTGTCAACATCTGTGGCAAACAATTAATTTTACTGAAGAGCTAATCTTTTCTCTAGGGTGGTAGATGTAACGCAATACTTCTTTAATAAATCAGATATTTCACAAGAGTCAGATGGTTAGATGGTTGTTTTCTCTTCCTTGAAACTAAAGTTGTCTCTAAGGGGAAAAACAAAACTATTTTCTGTGGAAGGATCCACCTCAATTAGGCCTCCTTCTTCTTATGCTACACTGAATCTTTAGTAATTAAACTGTGTAGACTTCCAGCGTAAATTAATTACAGAAACGTTGAAGATACATTTGCCAAACTGACTGATGAGCTTTCAGAAGACAGCACACCGAACAAATGAAAAGGTATACTACCTCTTTCCATTACAATTTCTAAGACCTACATCTCCCTTCCATTCTTTGGTATTTAAATTGCTGACTTCTCTTTGAGATTAAACTACTCAGACACAGCTTCACACTCAGAAAAGCGTTTGAAATGATGATATGCAGTGCTTACAAACCTTGAAGCGATAGTTTATCCAGCTTCTGGTGTGTGTCAGGAATACTGAAGAAAGAGTATTGAAGGGTCACAATATCATGATCAGAATATGGAGGAACAAAATATCAAAAGATAAGTTTGTATAGATGTTCTATGCTTAACTCCAGATATACGTACCTTGATAATATAGAAACTTTCAAGGGACAGCCATACCGCCTTCTGTGCACTTAGCTACTCCATATTGTGTCCCTAGACATTCTGGGGGTCATTATGAACACCGCCGGATTCCCCGCCTTGTTCATGCTGGCGGTCTAAACATAGACCACCAGCCCCCTTGAGACCCCGCCGGCCGCATAAAAAACATTCCACTGGGCCAGGACATTGCCGACGGCTCCACATGGAGCCGTCGTCAATGCCGCAGTGTGGCGGGTGCAGCAGCACCCGTCGCGCAGATCACTGCCTGTAAATCGGGCATTGACCTGAGCACCGGGGTTTCGCACGGGGCCCCTGCACTGCCCATGCCAAGTTCATGGGCAGTGCAGGGACCCCCAGGTGGGCCCTAGAGCACCCCTTCCACCAGCCTTTCCCTGGTGGGGAAAACCTCCAGGGAAAGGCTGGAGGAGCAAGCAGCGACGCCCTCCGGGTAGAGAAATCCACCATCGTCTGGTTGCCTGTCGGCGGAAGCCTGGCGGTGGCGGAGGGCCCCCTGTGGCGGTCTTCCCTTATTGTTTATATGGCGGTCCAGCCCACCATGCCGGTGGCTGTAATTTCCGTGCCAGCATGGCGGTCTGGCCCGCAATGTTCATAATGAGGCCCTGTGTCTCGATATGGTGACCCTTCGATGTTCTGCCTTGGATATTCCCTAGCACAATCCCAGCATCTGTTACAGACTCAGGGAAACAATGTGGCTAGTGATAGGAGCTAAATGTTGGACTCTCTGGGGGAGGTTTCTACGCATCATTATGAGATTCCTCTTATTTTTCTTATTTTATAAGCACTTTCTCCCACGTTTTGTTTAACTTTTCTTTCCTGACTTCTTCCCTGTTCCTGTCTTTCACATGTATGTTACAGGCATGTATTTCCAAGAAACATTTGATTTGCTTATTTGTGACTTTGTTGTTTGTATGTTTTTGTTGCCAGAGTTTATTTTGAAGCTGATGATAGCAGGTGTATGTTGTAAAAAGTGTTATGAACAAAAAACAACAAAAATAAAGGTGCGACTAAATGCGCATAAACTCCAGGCTTGGGTAGGGTCCCTATTAATGTATTGTTAATGTAATACCAGCTCCCAATAATACTAACATTTCAAATCGAATTTATTCTCAAGGGATCATATATGTCTCATGGAAAACTGGTTCCTAGTTTCCAAAAGAACTTTAGCTTTATAACAAAGGCACTCATAGATAAATATCATTGTTTGATACAGATATCAAAAGCTTGATCAAGACACTACTCAACAGAATGGATAACTGATGTGTTGAAGTTAATACACTGTTAGACATCCAGGCTCACTTCAATGTCCACATTAACATCACTGATAAATGATGCAGGTGCTCTTGTGCTTATTGGAATGAGTACATATGATCTGCAGATTGCGTGAAAGGAATATGGTTAAAGTGAGCTGCTAACAGTGGACCAGAAAATACTTCATTTTAGGGTAGAAAAAGACGTTGTGCAGTGGTGGATGATGATGCATTTTTTGTATATTTAGCAATGTTCTGAATGAACAAGATTTGGAGTCTGGGGATAATGTCCCACAAATTGAGGTTTAGCTCATATCTGCTACTCCGATACATAGATGATGCTATTAAGCCTTACTTATGCATGTAAAGGAAAATGCTCCACAGTCATCTCTGAGGACAATCAGAGGTCCCTCTGCTCAGAAAGACCTGGTCTTGAATGCAGGGTCAAAACATATAGGCACTGATACTTTCTAGAAGTAGATAAAGTAGAGAAGACTACAAAATGATACATTTCTGAAATCCAATTCAGTATGAAGCACTTGAGAACTTTGAACATTGAGGAAACACAAAGGAATATAATATAGCTCTGTGGAACGGATGGTGCAATTTAATTTCTACTTTTGGCAGGGATGCTGGCTGCCCAGCACCTTCAAACTGGAACACAACTAAGTACTGCAGTAAACTATGATACGAACTGGTTTTAAATTCATTCAACCTCATTGTAAACTGTAAGGGTTGCTGCAACCAAGCACCACCATGAGGTACCAGAAAACTGAGGACTATATTAGGAGAATGGCAGCAGAATCAGCTGATCGTGTTTACTTTTATAAGGTTACATTGACAGGCACAATGTTCGTCCATTACAGAAGCACTGTCAGGGTGTGATAGACTTCAAGGCAATCCAGCAAAATGCCCACCACGATCCTTAGATACATAGTTTAAACAATCATAATCTGTGTTCAGTGGCTCCGTAAAGCATAGTGACCCATTGCCACTGCACTTGTTGCACCATCAATAATTACATCCCTAGTCATTGAAAGGGTGAAAGGAGCAGGAACTGTAAAATCCTAGAGGCTCTTTGGTGCCCTCTAGCATTGAAATTGCTATACCTGGTTTCAGATTTTATTATAAATCACTGGAATAGAGAGCTGCAAGGGCACTATGGGCCAGATGTAGTAAGCCGTTTGCATGTCGCAATTTGGGAATGCGACTCGCAAATAGGAAGGGGTGTTCCCTTCCTATTTGCGACCGCATCGCAATTCCGTGTTGCTTTGTGACCGCAAATGCGGTCGCAAACCAACTCGCAGTTACCACCAGTGTCACACTGGTGGTAACTCATTCGCAAAAGGGAAGGGGTCCCCATGGGACCCCTTCCCCTTTGTGAATGTCGAAAAAAATATTTTTTTCTATGGACCACTGCCTACTCTGAAAAAAACGAAACCAAATGGTTTCGGTTTACTTTTCATTTTGCAACTCGTTTTCCTTTAAGGAAAACGGGCTGCAAAATTTTTAAAAAAATCTGCTTTATTTATAAAGCAGTCACAGACATGGAGGTCTGCTGACTACAGCAGGCCACCATCCCTGTGAGTGCAGGGACTCGCTATGGAGTCGCAAAATGCGACCCACCTCATGAATATTGATGAGGGGGGTCTTTGCGACCCCATAGCGAGTCGCAGAAAGTGTCTGAGACACCATTCTGCATCCAATTTTGCGACTTGCAAATTGCTAGTCGGTCAGACTCGCAATTTGCAAGTCGCAAAATTGGATTTTCCTACATCTGGCCCTATGAGCCCTTCTTCTCTTCTGTAGTTTTCACACCTTGACCTTCCCCTAGAGCACACGGTAGACGTTTGTGGGAATGAAAGTGAGACAAGCAGAGAAACGTGATGTCATCAGGAGTCAATCGGTGTATGATGTCAAATATAATTTTGGTGAAAAACACCAGTGATAGGTACAAGTACCTTGACAGACTGAAAATGTGTTGTAGACTTGACAGTGTTTCTTCCACCACCTCCACCACAATACCACCTTCAGCCATCAAGGGGAAGAAAAGTCCATGATTTGAATGTATACTGTTGGGCGTTTTGTGAATCGTCTGAGATGTATGTACCTATGTCAATTGTAGGAGGAAAGCAGCACATCGTATTTTTTTATAGAATGTTTGTGAATCGGCCTCTGTGGACAATGGACAAACAAATTAAATACATCACACAAACATGAATAAACATTTCTGACTTTTGCTTTTTTTCTTTTTCGTTAGTCACAACCTTTTATGGAGCGTCCTTACAAGCACTGTGCTGTAGTTGGTAATGGTGGGATTCTGCAAAACAGCAGCTGTGGAGCTGAAATTGACAAGTCTGATTTTGTATTCAGGTAAGCAAGAAATCATTTAATGGCAGCTTAAAAGCTGTGCCCTCATGCATGCGGGTACGGTTGATTCTGTTTCAGCTAGTTCACCATTTCCTCGTGTTCCTCGCTGCTAGTAACCTTCCATTTCAGGCCCTCTTCAGAAACCCTAGTCTAAGAGCTAAACCTAAAATAACAAACTTCTCCTCTCATGGTATTTTAATCCTGCTAATTTTTCAGATGATAATGGATCACAAAATATTTGCATGTAGGAGATTGGCTCATGCTTACAAATAATCTTTTTTTTAAAACAAATGCAAAGCTACTTTTAGAATTTACATAGCTTGGATAGCAGTTGTTAGAAATTGGGGCCATATTTACACGTTTTTGGCGCAGGGCATCGCTGCAGGCCTTTTTGCTGCGCTTCCCTGCGTCAAAAGAAAAGGGCCAGAATGTGCCATATCTACAAGATAAGGCGCATTCCTGTCTTTTTCTCCTGCGCTGGCACACAATGGACTGCCATGCGCCAATGCAGGCAGCCTTGCACTATGGTGCAAAGGTGTTTGCGTTGCAGGGATGATTATTTTTGTGCAGGAAGGGACACCTTCTTTCACAGAAACAATCACGAGAGGCGTTTTCCTCTTTTTATGTGTGCTGCAGAATGCATCAGCCATAGAAAAAGGAAAAACAAGGAGAAATAAAGGTATTTCTCATAGTTGCACCTACCTTACACCTCCCCTGGGGAGGCGTAGTGATTTGACGCATTCCCAGTATTACCAAATCTCGTAAACCTGGTAATGTGTCAAATGCCATAGGAGTTACGTGGGAGCAACCACCTAACACCCATGGCTCACCTCCCTATGACAAGGTTAAGCAATGCAGCGACTTGACCTGCATTGCCTCAGTCCATATTTACAAGGTATGAAAAGCCATGCAGAGTGGCTTTGCATTGCCTTCTAAATATGGCCCTGTGGTGTTTGCCGCCGGGCCATCACTGAAAGTGATGTTTCAGCAATGCAGATGAGCTTGTAAATAAGCCCTTGGGTCTCTATTTGGCAGAGATACACGTCCTGTCCAAGTAGGGACCACAATCCTAGTCAGGGTAAGCCAGTTACACACCATAAATTAAGCTGTGCTCATTCTATGGCAGCTTGGCACAGAGCAGGCAGGCTTAACTTAGGAGGCAATATGTAAAGTATTTGTGCAACACTTTAAACAGTAACACAGTGAAACCACCATAGAAAGGCTCCACACAAAATTAGAAAAATAGATCATAGTTTTTTGAACAAATCAAGACCAAAATTACACACAACCACCAATAACCAATAAATTAAAGAAGAAATGAAACCATAGTGGTTAAAAGCTTAAAGTGCCAAGTGGGGCTATCTGGTCATGCTAGACCGGTTCAAATCTGAAAAATCAAGACAGCCATGATGGAGAGTGGGTCTGTGGCAGGGACCATCCTTGTCCCGCTTAAAAAGTTCCTTTGGATGGAAGATGCATCAACACCAAAGACCTGATGCAAGGAGCAGAGGAGGCGATGCGTTGGCATTAATCACTTTGGATGTCGGTGATGTGTAATTTTTGATTTGCAGTCAGAGATGTGTCATCGGCGAGCCCTTTGCGATTATGGCGATGCGTTATAATTGAGCCTTGCAGCAGGCGATGCAAAGTCCTCAAGTCTGGATGCGTTGTCGCTGAAAGAGATGTGTCAGTTCTGACAAGCGCAACAGCAGTGATGCGTGGATTTTGCTGGTTCAGCACAGGACAGCTCACTTCTACGGGCCCAGTACCGGATTGGTACCACTTGGCAAGGGAGGACTCGCAGATGGCAGAGTCCAGGTGCTGTTGTAGGGTTCTAGAAATCTTTCTTGCCCTTGAGACTTCAGAACAGGAGGCAATCAGACAAGTCCCTGAAGTTACTCTGGGTTCAAGTGGTTAAGGCCCAGTCCTTCTCACCTAGACGGAAAGGGCAGCAGGGAGCAGGCAGCTCAGCACAGCAGAAAAGCAGTCCTTCGAGAAGAGTACTCAGTCACACCTATGTTTCATTTGTTATGAGACTGTCTAGAGAGAATACAGGGAACCAGCTGTCACCATAGCCCAGAAGTAAATTGGAGATACACTGCAGGCACACAGGTTGAAGACCAGGAAAACACCAACTTTCTAATAGTGGCATTTTCTAAATTGTAATAGTAAATGTGACTTTGCTTTTAAAGAAGATTTATCATTACAATTCCATATGTACTAAACATGATAGGTCTGCTCCTTCTCAATCAGGAATTATACTTTATTAAATGTAAAAGGAATCTCCAATGTTAACCTATGAAAGGGGTAGGACTCAGAGTAGTGAAAAACAAATTTGGGGGGTTTCACTACCAGGGCATGGAAAACATAAATCCATATGTCCTGCCATTTGATTATGAAGTACCCTGCCCTGTGGGCTACCTAGTGCCTACCCTAGGGGTGACATATATAATACAAGGGGAGCTTAAGGCTTGGCAAGTGGTTTTAAATGCCATGTCAACATGGCAGTCATGCTGCACACACAAGCTCTGCAGTGGAAGGCCTTAGACATGTTTAGAGGGCTATTTAAGTGGGCGGCACAATCACTAATGCAGTCCCACTAGTAGCATTTAATTTATTGGACCTGGTTACATATAGTGCGCTTTACTAAGGACATATATGTAAATTAAATATGCCAATTGGAAATACACTAGTGTTACCATATTTTTGGGGAACGGGTGCATGCACTTTAGCACTTGGTAAAGTCCCAAGAGTCCGAAGGCCAACAAAAGCAGATCAGCAAAAGTGAGGCTAAGCCGACAAAAGGTTTTGGAGAAAACCATTGTAAGGCTGACAGGTCTACCAGCAGTCATAAAATACACTTAAAGAGGCCTAGTCACAAAAGCATTTAAAATAGTACTGCACCAGTAATACTTTACATACTCTTAAATACTAATCACAAAAATCTGTCCAGGGAGCCCCTCCTATGCCTGCACTATATCGCATGAGTGGAGTTCTCTGTCATGAGAGCAAATAATTCAGCATCCTGAGGTATTTTTGGAGAAAATGTGGGAGGGCCAAGGGAAAGTCATATGACATTTTGAAATATCTACTATTAAATGGTTGGAGTTAGAGGAAAGTTAAGTAGAGATTTTGGGAGGAACATGCAAATACTCAAAACACAACTGCAAAGTAGTGAGGTAAATTCTTTTTACCAAAGTTGCACTTATAAGTCCTTCAGTAGTACTACTGAAAAATAGGCTAGAATCTACCCCAATCAAGCCTCGGAGGAAGTACACAGTACACTTGAACAAATACTGGTCTTGCAATATCCTCTCATAGAAATCAGAGGTAACATGAAATAACTCTAACACCACAAAGGGAAACATTGAAAAATAAGAGGACATCTTTTATGGTAAAAATGTATAGACTTTTCAATGATAACTTTTTCTCCCCCAAAAAATAAACATAACATTACTTTTATCTACAAGTAGTGGATGTTAGACCTTCTAGCCTTAATGTGGGCTCCCCCAACTTTTTTACATACTTTCCTCATCTTTGTGATGAATCTTTCTTTTGGCCTTAGGACTCTGAGAACTTTAACACTGCTGACCAGTGCTAAAGTGCATGTCTTTCTCCACTAAACACGGTTACATTCGTGTATACACGATTGGCATATTTAATTTACCTGTAGGTCCCTTGTACAGTGGTGTACCTTATACAGAGGGCCTATAAATTTAATGCTGCTAGTGGGCCTGCAGCACTACTAATGCCACCCACAGAAGTAACCCTTTAAATATGTCTCAGGTCTGCCACTGCAAAGCCTGTGTGTGCAGTTTTACTGCAACTTTGACTTGACATTTAAAACCCTTTGCCAAACCTTAAACTCCCCTTTTATTACACATGTCACCCCTAAAGTATGCCATAGGTAGCCCACATGACAAGGTGCTATGTATTTAAAAGGAAGGACATATAGTTATGCTTTTCATGTCCTGGTAGTGAAAAACACCTATATTCATTTTTCCCTACAATGAGGCCCACCCCTCTCATAGGTTAACATTGAAAATTCCTTATTACACTTTTCAGCTGTAATTCCTAATTGAGAAGGAGTAACTATATCTTGTTTTATATAATTGGAATGGTAATGATAAATCCTGTTTACAGGTAAAGTCAGATTTAACATTACTATTTTAAAAATGTCAGTTTTAGAAAATTGTCATTTCTCTACTTTTACAGTTCTGTGTGCCTCTAGCTTGTCTCCAATATACGTCTGGGGTGGGTGGCATCTATACTTTGTGCAAGCATCCCCTTTAGACAGCCACAAGCACAGGAAGGTTAGGTGTGTCTGAGCACCCATCTGCATTCTGATAGCTCTTCCTAAGCAGGAAGGGAGTAAGGGGCTTATGGCAAAACCTGAATAGACATTGTCTGTCCCCACACAAAGGGCTGACTACCCCCTACTGATAATCTGGAGCCAGGGCTGGGAAGAAAGGGCTTCTGTGCATTTAAAAGACCCTTCTTTGAAGTCACCCCCACTTCAAAGGCACAACTGGGTATAAGTATTGAGTCTCTGACCCCACCAAATCAGACACTTCTGGACCTACAACTGGACTCTGTCAGAAGAACTACTGTGCTTGACTCTCTGCTAAACAGCTGACCTAGAAGGACTACTTTTCATACTACCCGCTGCTCTTTGACCCTGCTGAGGGATAACTGGACTCTACCTTGTACCCCAGGTGATCTCCAAAGGATTGTTGGCTTGCCTCCTGTTGGTTGAGACTCATGGGATCTCAAATCTCTATCCCTGCTCCTATGCCTGGTTCACTGGAAGTGGGCCCAAATACTTGCACCAGAAAGATTGACGCATCTCCAATCTTCTTGGAGCAGAACAAGGAATACCACTAAAGAGAGGTATGAGATCTCTCCCTCCCCATTCACTTCTAATCCATTAGAAAATATCACAAAAATGGGGCTGGAATTTTCTTTTATCCACTCTTATCTTCATTCTCGTGTCTGTTTTCCACCTGGTACCCTTGCCTAGGCAGTCTCCCCTTTATGGATGGAAAAGCCTCACCCCTTTTTTTGTAGCATGTTTCATCATCAGTTAGTCCAAACCACTGGTTTAGGATGGTACTAACCCCACGGTCTCAACCGTACTCCCTAGGGAGAACGTAGCTAGGTACTACAGTTGAGACCACCTGGTTAGTACCATCTTAACCCAGTGGGCTGGAATAGTCGATGATGAAGCATGCCAGAAAAAAGTGGAAGAGACCCAGCATATCAGCCCTGTTGGGGGAATAGAGCCGGCACATCAATCCCATAACCAATGCATCACCTTGAGAGCCCGATACTCAGAGCCGCACATCACCATCACAGCAGCTTGGAGAGATCAATGCATCCCCTCTCCTACGTGAATAAACCCGGCGTACCACACTTCAGAACCAAAGCATCTTGGCACTTCATCTTCGGCACTGATGCATCGCCACCACTGTATGAACCAAATCGACACATCACCTTAACTGCGGGGTTGAAATCAATGCATATTTTGATGCATCGCTTGTCTGCATCCCACATCTCACTGTTGCAAGCCAGGATCTAGGTTCGGTGTTCACCGGGCCAGCATGGCTCTTGTCCCCAACAAGTGCTCCATTGTGCTTGGCCTGAACTGTTGACTTTGCCCTAGTCCAGCAGGACTAGATAACCTCCATTAGTGCTCATTGCTTTTAAGAACAGGAAATCTTTTTATTATTTAAAAAATCATGACTCGACTTCTCCTCATTGGATTTTTGTAATTTTGATTTATTTATTTTATTATTCAGGGATGTTTCCTCGGCTATGGCGGAGGATTGTCACCCCCCCCCCCAACCAGCAGCAGGAGCTGAAAAATATTTACTAAAAATAATAATAAACTACATTTATTATCATTTTATAGTAAAAGGGGTGGGGCATGGTGCTGTGACGAGACAGAGCCCCTTAGTGTATACGTATGTTTGGCCGGCCCTCTTGGGCTGGCCGAACACACACGAGCACTGGGCTCTCTCCAACCCAGCAATGCAGACACTGCATTGCTGGGTTGGAGGCAGCAGGAAGAGACTTTCACTCTTCCTTTGAGCGCCCTGGCTGGGAACTCTGTCCAATCCTAATGCTAGCAGCATGAAAGCAGTGTTAGGATTGGAAGCAGGGCAGGCTGGGAGCCTGTGCCTGCAGAAGAAGAGCGGAGTGGAGTAACACCAATTTTAATAATATTTTTTTATTGTTGTTGCTCCTTCTCCACTCCTGCCACGCGCCACCCAACCCCATTTCCCTCCCGCGAGCAACCACTGAAATTATTCTCTGTTTTTCTCACCTCGTGTGGAGTCTTTTTGTGGTGTTTTCATTGTGTTATTGTGAGATGCGTTGCACAAATACTTTACACATTGCCTCTTTAGATAAGCCTGTCTGCCCTGTGCAAAGCTACCACAGAGCACAGGTTATCTTGTAGTGTGTATCTTTCTTACCCTGACTAGGCTTGTGGTTCCTGCTTCTACAGGGTGCATACACTGACTACCAGAAACCCAATTTCTAATAGTGGTGAACATCTATTGCAATAATGCTTTATTCAAATTCATCGCACCTGCTACCTACTGCAGAAGGATGGAGTTAACAGTCAGGACTCCACCACATCAAACAACAGTTAAAAGTCATTACAGCTTACCAACCAATCATACACAGCCTATCCATATATGAAAGCAAGCCACAGACCGAAAAACAATGTCACCATGCTGTGGAAAGTGTTTATTGCCTTAGCCTTCAACTTGCGGAATATGCAGAATAATTATTTAAGGATAAAAGAGATTATTTACAGGCAGAGAATCAACATCTTTGGTTTGTCCAGGTAAGCAATCATTGCTAGATATCTCTTTTTACATGTTGTGATCCTTGACATTGTTGCAACGGAGAGCACATGTTAAAATACTGGCTGCATTTAATTTCCTCACCATTGGATTTTCCCAGGGAGTTAGTGGTGGGGGCACTATGAACATCTAACAGGGCAGCCAATTGTTGTGCGCATAACAGGTACTGTGATGAATCAGCTGCCAAACACACCACTTGATCCCCATCCCAGGCATACAGGGAGAAAATCAACAGGATAAAGGGAATTATATTCCATTGCCAACTTCCCTTGTATATTTAGTTTCATTGATTGCACAAATGGTGCCTCACACTCTCTGACACAAGGACCACCAGGTTAGTGCTAAGGGATGTGGAACGCTGTGTTTACTAGTTCAAACATAGAGCAACATTTCCTTATAGTCACCTCTTGTGTACTACATTTTGTAGCTTTCCTTATTACAACAAATATCATGCATATTGCAGGGGATGCTATATAGGCCCTCTTCGAATGGGGATTGAAGTGATAGTATGGTAACAGGCTTTCACTGTAGAGTACAAGACACATTGTCCATTTTAACCAATTCTATTTCGATATTCCACTGCAACTGCCAGTTAGTGAAAGTAATACCTGCACATCTTGATCTGCACTTTGTTACAATCAAGGAAGTAGAGTAGAAGTTCCGTCTTCATGGGGACCATGCCTCAATATTCATTTTTGATGCACATACTTACAACACTAGATTTAAGTTATATCCACTCTCTGAATACAAAGGGAATCAGGAGAAATGTCAGACACTCCCATTTTTAGAATTATGCCAGAAGAGTGATTTTGATAGTGTTTTAAGTGGGCATTTTCTGTATAAAATCATTTAGTATTAAAAAATATTACCTGAGCACATTTTGGACTTGTGGTATGCAGCTTGAAAATAGAACAGGAAAAGAGGTTATATGTTCACCTTGTCTTGTTTGTGGGGGTGAGTGACACACACTCCGTCCACCTTTTTCTCAACCTCACTTCATCCTTTCTCCTACACCCATATAATTAATTCCCCTTCTCTCTGAATGTTGTTTTCTCTTTAACCTAGTCTCCAACCCCTTACAATATCACGGTCTCCTTACCCGCTGCCAATTTCCTAGTATCTCTATACCACTAATTCTGCCATTAACATAATATTCTCTTCCTATACCCCCGTACTTCTACCCCTGCCTATACCATATTACCTTCACCCTTGCCTATGGTGTGGCACCTCTACCCATACCCATACCCTAGTATATTGTCCCTAGGATATACTATGATGTCTCTAACCATAACTACACATTAGTACCTCTCACACCTCTCACGCTTGAGTACGTTTACACCACCTACACCCTAACAATACCAGTACACTAGTACAGTGGGCTACAGCTTCTTTTTGGACTGATTAAGTGGACCCCCATTTAATCCTTACTAGAACCTGGAGACCCCCACTGAATCATTATTGGAAACCGGGGACCCTCCTACCGGGAGCAGGGAACGACAGCCCAGGCATTTTCGATCATTTAACCCGCAAAAGAATACACAAAAAAATGTAGGAACAAGCACCACCAAATAAAAAAAAATCTGGAATAAATTTTAAAAAGGAAATATTTTAATTTTAATGGGAGCGTTAGGGCTTTTCTAAATTCAAAGGAGGCCACTCATCATCCACACTTTTATTTAATGCACATATACTGCTCGCAAGAATCAATCTGAGGGTGCAAACTTGATATTTAGCCCCCAATGTACAATTTCTTCACATTTACAGAATGATTTATATTTTTTTATTTTTGCATTTTGCTCCTTTATTTATGTATACATTACTAATCTGTTAATATTTAACTTTTCTAAGCAGTCGTGGACCCCCTGAGAATGCTTTGGGGACCTCCCAGGTTCCATGGACTACAGGTTACCACCACTGCACTAGTTCATTTCCCTTACTTATTACTATGTCCATTTATCTATACCCTAGTACCTCTCCTATTTAAATCATGTGAATGTAGCCATACCTAAACTCTACTTTCTCATCCCAACCATCTGCCTCCGCATTCATTTTCCATCTTATCCATCAAACTCTGAAGTGCCCGTTAACTCTGTATTACTGCGTTACAGATGTTCAGCAATATAAATTAAGTACAACAACTGCATAGTCCAAAAAACACTCACCATCTATTGTGGCACAAATGCTACTTAGGCTCTTATGTGAAGTGGCCCGCTAATCCAAATGCTGATAGTAACAGGAGTCCAGATGCAATACCATCTGAATATGTGGCTCATGTACTTTTATAAAAGTACTTCACCTGCTCAAAGGCAGAAAATACCAGTGTGAATGAATGCCCACAAATTGTGAAACTACTTTCTGTATTGCCGAGCTGGGAATGGTAAAGTTGAGGAGCAGTAATACCAGTGACAAAGGGTGTGTTATGATCATACCATAATACCAGGCCACTCATAATGAGAGCCCTTTTGCTATATTCTCTTTTGTACATAGTACATTTACTGCTTTTTAAGCATTGTAATGTGTCAGTGTTGATGATCAAGTTGTATGGGTAACTTGTGGCTTTTTTTTACGGCAATCCTAAGCACATTTCAACTATTAATAGAAGCTAACAAACTAAACATGCATCCATGTCCCTGTCCTACATTTGATTGTCAAGTTATGTTACCATTTAAATTACAATATTGTAATAACTAAGGAAATGAAAATGCAACAGGAAACAATGTGAAATTCACAATTGAGTTTCCACATTCTTGCAACATTACCATAGCTTAAGGGTAACTGGTGCCTGGAACTCTTATGATTTTATTTCTGAAAGTTAAGCTCACTGACATGGCAAGCAAAAATGATGTTTTTTGCAACTGAATGGTAAAACTTTTTTACATCTGTAATTATTGTTTCTAAACTCTAGGTGCAATCTGCCACCTATCAATGGGCATTTTTATGAAGATGTTGGAAATAAAACAAATGTTGTGACTGTCAATCCGAGTATCATTACACATAAGTGAGTATAATTATCTAACTATTGTTGCTTTAAGCTTAATTCTATATTATTCACTAATGAAACATGTGTAAATACATAAAATAAAAAGTCTTGAAATAAATGAAACAATTAAGAATAATAATTAGTTGTATTCCTTATCAACTAACATTTGTGAAAATGCATATATTTTGGGGTTGGGGTAAAATGTACTAATACAACTCCAAACTTAGCAACCCTGAGAAAAGTATTGGACTCTGGGGGCCAGATTCAGTATGCCGACTCCAAACTAAACAAAGTAGGAAGCATGTTGGGCATTGTAGAGGTCAGATTAATTATTCCCACTCCAACCTAAGCAATGGTACAAAAAGTGTTGGATTGTGGAAGGGTCAGATACACTGTCCCCTCTCAACTTAAATGTGGAAAAAGCATTGGACTTTAGAGGGTGAGATTTACTATTGCCACTCCAAATTATGAAATAGTAGGGAGAGTGTTGCACTTTGGAGTGGGTCACATTTACAATATTCACTACAACCAAAGCAACTGAATGGACAGTGTTAAACTCTGCAGATGTTAGATTTACTATTTCCACCTCTAACTTACCAAAATTAGGGAAGAAAGGTAATAGAATTTAGAGGAGTCAGATTTACTACCCTTATACAACCTACTCAAAAGTAGGAACTGTGTAGAGTGAAGGATGCGTCAGACTTTGCAGGGTTTAGATTTACTATTACCAACCTAAGCAACATTAGGGAAAGTGTTGGATTTTTGAAGGGGTTATCCCCATTTCAATGTAAGCAACAGTAGAGAAAGTATTAGACAAACTGTGCAGAGGCCAAGTTAAACGCTCCTTCTCCAACCTAAGCAACAGTAGCAAATGTGTTAAACTTTGGACGGGTTATATTTGCTATTGCCACTCCAAACGTAACAAAATATGTGAAAGTGTTGGACTTTGGAGGGACAGATTTGCGATTGCCACTGTAAACTTAAGAACCTTGGGCAACTTTTCCCTCTCCAAACTTATCAAATTGCATGAAGTGTTGGACTTTGGAAGGATCATAATTACTATTCTTACTTCAAACTAGCCACGGTTAGATAATAAGCAGAAATCGGGATCTAAAATATGCATTATAAAATATTTTAGAAATACCATTAAAAATACCAATAGGAATAATCATTTTTTTAAGAGAAATACAAAAGCAAACCAAAACCAAAAAATAAAAAAATATATAAATACAAATATACTAAACATATAGTTAAATTACCTAAACAAAACCTGATTATTAATAAAGTATGAATTTACACCAACAAATACGAAACCTGAACTCTCTGTTTGAAAATGTTTTAACAAACAATTAATAACATTTAAAAGAATGTAGAAATGTCATGCTTTAATATAAAACTTAAAACATTTACAAAACATATCCAAACACAATAACAACCAAACATATAGCAAAAACAGTAAAAGCATTTTAAGGTATAAAAAATATTTAAAATTCACGATACAAAATAAAAGAATGTTAAAATATTTAAATATTCATATAACAATACATTCCCCACTCAAAACCCCTATAAAATAGAAAAGATTGAATATATATATATATATATATATATATATATATATATTCATATATATATATATATATATATATATATATATATATGTACATATATTTGATCATTTCAATAAATTATAAGTAAATTAAGCATGTTAAATGTATTCAATAAATACTTACAAAATTAATGCCTACCAATAGCCCCTATAAAACCCAAAAACCTAACAAGAATATTAATAATTAATTATATAATTTATAAAAAATGAAATATTTTCATAATACATTAATAATTGATATCTACAAAAATACATCCAAAATCAGTTGAACATACTCCCCATCCAAATCCCTTTCAAAGTTCAGCAACCTTAAAAACATTAAACATACAAATTTAAAAAAATACACTTTACATTAAAAATATTAATTAATTCAGTTAATATATACATTAAACAAAAGACACCAAACCAGCCTAGAACTTGTCATGTCAATCCCTTATTAAAGGTCTTGCACTGACTCCCAAAGGAACAAAAAATAATATTTAGGGTTTGATGCATCACCATTAAGGCTGTACAGGATGAGGGCCCCCAGTTCCTAAAAAAACAAGAATTAAGAACCATAATCATATTCAGGAGCTTCACTCCTCATCATCAGATCTACAGACTTTCCCAAAGAACAATATGAAATTGATGGATGGTGCCTACTTCTCTGTACAAGCCCCAGTAATTCAGAACTCTCTGCCCCTCGCTGATTGCTTGAGGTACAGGAATGAACTTAAGACCTCGCTGTTCAGGCAAGTCCATCAACCTAACACTTGTGGTAAGGATTTAGCATGAACATAACATGAAAACACACCACAGATAAGTGAAACTGAAAAAATAAAAAATAAATTAAAAAAATGACATAACTGTTTCCAAAAATGATATGACAACTACCTTTAAAAGTAAACATTATTTCAAAGTTTGATTGTACAACAAAAAATATATATACCTACCATGAATAAGCTTATCCGTGATTTACTGGTACCCACAATATTATGGCTTAGATATTTAGTACCATCAATATTGATGATCCACACATTTGTGCTTCATAATTCCCGGGATGTAAATACAAATAATCTGTTCATGGAACCTATTCTTGGAAAATCAGTGGTGTGACATAAGTGAGAAGTTAGTATTGTGTCATATCAGCATGTACTGACGCTAAGCCTTGTGAGATCAGCAATGAAAGTGTTATATGAATGCTTCAACATACTGAAAGGTGACTCTAACATGAAAACAAAGGGGGAACTGTGAGAGGGAGTAGAGGTGTGACAGGTGCAGGAGGTGCCAAGATTCAATGGGGGCATCAAAATGTACGTTAGCCATATGGCAGTAAAAGTTTTTGTACAAGCTGTGGCTATAGGTGACTCTGAAATAATTGCCCATCTGCCACCTCTGAGTGAGAATATATTTGAAAACAGGATTTTATGTGCAGCCACCATAATATCCATTGGTGCAAAGAGTTGAATAACACCTGAATAAAGAAAAGGTTGAATATGTTTGCCTGTGATACATCTTACTAGATCAGGAAATAAATGTATATATATATATATACATATATATATATATAGGGAGTAATTTTGAGCCCAGAGCTCTGTGGTGCACTAATGTGTGGACCATTGCTCCACGGTACAATATTTGAATAAAACAAAGGGCACGTAGAGCCACCAGTCAAATGTTTTAATGTCCAGGCGCATAGGACATTCAATTTCCAAAACTTTAGTCTCTTATGAAGGATCCAAATAATCCAAGACATTAAAATGGTTCAGTCAACATCTGTTTATTATCCACTTGACAGCTATATCAAAGCCACAGCAAAGTGATTCATAGATTAAAGTGAAGTGACATTCAGCACAAGTATTTTTCAATGAACCACCCTTAATAAGATCAAGAGTATCCCAGTGATAGGTACTTCAATTTAGGAGCTCATAGTAAGAATTCAGAAGATCTTTAACTACCACTCAAGTCCTCATTATGAGTGACATGTACAATGATGTTCTCTCAGAATAGCATAACTCTATTTGTGCAGGAGTCAAAACTTGAAAGATGTATTGCAATTTCAAACAAACAGGACAAAATTCACCACAGGTAAATGCCTAATAAATATTTTTTTTTAAGTGGAATTCGTTGTGGAAACCATAGAATTCCATGTGTTAAATATTGCCCATTTTACAAGTGGCATCACAGAATAGGATATATTTACCATGCCTTATCTACACGTTGCCCTGCAGTGCCGTACTTACCAGAAGACGTAAATACCTCACTTTCATCAGACCTCCTCATAAACGAGGCAAAAGAGACTTAGGTGGGGTACTAATAATGCTTCCCAAAAATATATACAGAATGAGGCGGCATTATTGTGCTCGTTAAGATTTCTCTGTAACCTCAAACAATTAATAGGTTCCCCTCATTGAAATACAGTATTGACTACAATAATTGAAGCTAAGCCTAGTAAGGCCTAGATGTTCAAAATTTACACCCACCATAGCACAACACCCAAGATTGCTTTGCTGCATTGTGTGAGAGGGGGAGAGAAAGACAGCGCCAGATCTACAGAGATATCTCCCTCTCCCTAGCGCTCGTGCATAATCAGGCTGCTTGGCACCACACACACACCTTTGCACCATAGTGCAAGGGTGTGAGCGTAAGTCTAGCCTAGGTTTTGTATTTGAAGGCAAGTCTTAAACATTTCCCACATTGGATGTGTGCTGTACAGTACAGGGATGTATGGTGAAACAACGCATGCAAGAACCATGCATGTCTGAACAACACAGTCGGAACAACGACCATTTTGTTAACACAAATGCCTTTACTACACATGCCTTTGCAGCGATTTTTAGTTGTAAAATCATGCCTAGTAAAGGCATGTGGGGGAATGGCATGCGTTGGTCTAGAATGTCATATCACCGACCCACCCTAAGGCCCAAAATTACCCCACCCCTAAGACTAAAACTACCCTGTCCCCACCACCCCCACCCCTAAAAGCAAAAGTACCCCAACACACCCCACCCACCCTGAGCCCTAAAACCTTCTCCAACACCCCCAGCCACCGTAAAAACAACAGACCCCCCACCGTACCCCTAAAAACAAAACTAGCCTGATGCCACCACCCACCCCTAAAAACAAAACTACCCCGACCCCACCACCCTGCCCCTAAAAAACAAAACTACACTGACACCCCACCCACCCTGAGCCCTAAAACCTTCCCTGACACCCCCACTCATCCTAAAAACAACTGACCCACGCCGCAACCCCTAAAAACCAAACTACCCTGATCCCCATCCCTAAAAAACAAACTACCCCCCAGCCCCAAGCCCTAATCCACACCCACCCCTAAAAACGACCCCACAACCCTGCCACTTATCTGCACAAACTATGCTGATCCCCCAACCCTAAAAACCAAACTACCCCGATCCCCCCCACCCCAGCCCCTAAAACACAAACTAAACCATTCCCCCAACCCTCCTCCATCCCCACTTACCTGACCGCGCTCTCACTCGATCCACTCTGCCTTTTACTCTGCCTTAACCACGCATGTGCATAGTTCAGCACATGCATGGTTAAGGCAGAGAAAAAGGCAGTTGTTGTTCTGGCAAGCTTGTGTTGTAGGCAACATTGTTGTTTCAGCGTCGTGGTTCAGGACATTTCCCTAATACAGCATTTATGCAAAGTGGGAAGTGTTAGGAGAAATAAAAGCATTTCTGATTTTTAACTCCTGCTTCTAACGACGTTAATTTGTGGTGCAAAACCCTTTCCACTAATGTCAATGGATAGGGTTTTCCATCAAAAAGCAAGGATGGTTGTATGGGAACATCCATGCACAACCCATGTAAAGCCCCCTAGATGCTAAGTAATGCAAAGCAACACATTGCACTACTTTGCGTCAATTTTAGGCACTTTACTAGTAAATAACAAAAAAAACATTTTGCGCTGGTTTGCTTCACTTTTGTGATGCACACAGCGCAAAATGTTTGTAAATCAGGGCTTAAAGTTTTTTAAATTGTAATAAGCTGCATCTATGGCTTGTATACACTCAAATGGCTCCTGAAGTTCCCTACAATGCTCCTAATACTCCTGAGCTCAATCTTTGTTGAGTGTGGTAGCATTCCACCTTCTAAAAGATCAGCTCTCAACCATTTTTTCTTAGGTTTCCCACCTTGATCTCTGGTTTAAAGAGCAGACGCTCAACATAGCTCACAAAACTTGTTGAGTCACAATTAAACCTTAATTATCGGTTTTTCGGTGTTTGCCCCGGTGTCCCAGCATTTTAATTCAAAGTAATGCATGTCCTGGTTTTGCGAGTGAGGGCCCTGTGTGCGTGCACATTAGTGAAATGTAAATACAGAATAATGTAAGTGTTCTTGACTGTGTTGCCTCGCCTCGTTCATTGCAGCACATCAGGTGTAAAAGAGCTGTGGTCAGTGTTTGAAGACGCCATCCAAGAGCCAGGGTCATGGGCCGCCCACTGGACTATATCACAAAATGGTGGAGGAAGAGTGGTTATTTTATAAAACATTAATTTGAAGTGTGTTCGACAATCAGCGTTTAATAGAGCACGGCACTATCAATGTTAAATTAAGTCCTGTAAAGAGGGACTGCTCGTGTTTTTTACGTTCCATGCACAAGAAATGCATATAATTCCCTATAGAAAATCCATAAGTATTTCCCAACCTACTTACTGCGCAGAATCGCCAAACTAAGTTTAGCAGTCCCTGTTTTATTATAATTTATTTACTGATACATAAAGCTTCGTTGGTACCATTAAAAAGCAATACTTCATGTTCCAGCAACTAAAGCTGTACTGTGAGGGAGAGAAACGTGTGAAATAGGAGATCCCACTTACCTTTTTTCTTTGAGCATCCACAATCTTCCCAGCCTTCCCAACTGTGGACGAGTGTACAGCTTTTAATTCAATGGACTTTTTGCCTTTCTTGTGTCTAGTGTTCCTTATAAGTCTATGGGTGAGCTGTGTAGCCATTCTATGTTAGTGTTTTCTAACAATATGCTTCTTCTATTTTCAGTGCTGGCCCATCATTTAGTCCTACGTTTAGGTTCATGCCCTATCGTCGTTTTTGGGTTTGGAAATCTGGTTACCCTGGCATATTTAAAAAATGACATGTAGGGCCCGTGCATGGAGTATGGGGGGAGGAGGAGTTATGAGATGAGCTGACTGCACTTCAGTGAGACTAGCGGCATCAGGAATTGAAGAGCTGTCCATCTTTATTTGTTTTATATAGTTCTCTTTTACTGCTAACTTGGCGTCCATATACTTTCTTTGATGGGCATGAAAGACCCAAGTGCAACCAGCGCTAAAAAAAGACACCGACAGTTTTTTATAAAATGAGGAAAACAGAGGTCCTGGTCTGCCTATGTTGTTATACCAAAGGAGTCACACAATAGAAATCCTTCGGAATGAGACAGGACATATGGATTATATTTGTCTTCAACAAAACAGAGCCACCGTCCACAAACAGCTCTGTACATCTCATGGAGATCACTTAATAACACCCATAGTGACCAACAGACAGTGCCATTGTTTCACCAGGAATGTGCTTCCAATCTAATTGGCAAAATTGGCAAGCTGGTATACCAAAATAATTTGAATTCCATCACGGGGGAAACAATGGTTGAGATGGAAAGTGCTTTGTAAATCAAGGGCTTGAGTTGCAAAGTTTAGAGCATCAAGCATGTTTGAACACAAATGCAACTGACAAGGTTGAACACAAACAAAACCTATAGCTTAAGTTCCAGCGAATGGTCCACTAGATGTGATAGATGTATAGCTGTAAAGTCTGCTGTGAGGACAGGTGCTCATAGGAGTGAGCCAGATGATGGATAACATAAGGCAACATCATCAAAGGTGGGCCACCACTCAGCTTAGCAGTTTTGGCAGACTTCCACTTATTAGCTCCGGTAAGACATCTGTAAAAGTGTGCCATGATAGCGACCAAGGCTCCTTCCATCCTGAGCACATGATCATTGTTTCCAAATACAGAGCACCTAAGTCAGAGAAGCTATGAGCGCAGCCAATGATTGAACGTACCCCTTAAAATGGAAGGAGATAGTATATGTCTGTGGAGACTTTCACAGATCAGGATCACTAGTTTGGCAGGGAACAGGTGCAATGACAAAAGCCATGTTGTAAATGTTAAAGTGGCCAAGGTGTCTGTCCAGCCTTTGCAGTCTTTGCTAATGTGAAGGAGATCACCAACTATGAGTTCCATTATTCCTGTGAACAATAAGTTGTCTTTCTCTTACTATTCATGTAATTATGCACCATAGAGGGATTTGTGAAGTTTGCACTGAACTAGGCTTAGGGCTGTTAATCATATATTCGTGCAGGATACATATGGAAGTTGCAGTATGTGTTATTCTGTTACTGACTGTTACCATCACTGTCCATTCACACAATTCACTTAAATGTGTACTCACTAATAATTATCTAATCTTTTTAAGCGTGGTTCCTTGTATGTACGTGCAAATAACCATTTCCCTTGAAAGATTTTTGATAAGACTATTGTGATTTTTGTCTTTGACAGATATGGCAGACTGAGAGGAAAGAAAACAGATTTTCTTCACAACATGACAAAATATGGTGGTGCATACTTCCTCCTACCTGCATTTTCCTATAGTAGCAATACAGCTGCATGCTTTAAAGTGTTCACTACCCTAAATGAGTCACAAGCAAATCAGAAGGCAATATTCTTCCATCCCAAGTACTTGAAGAGTCTTGGCCAGTTTTGGAGAGCCAATGGTGTGCGAGCCTATCGACTGTCCACAGGGTTAATGATAACAAGTGCAGCAATAGAGCTATGTGACCAGGTTACCCTCTATGGATTCTGGCCTTTTGCTAAAACCATGGAAGGGAATTTAATCAGCCACCATTATTATGACAACCAGTTACCAAAGCCCGGTTTCCATGCAATGCCTAAAGAATTTATCCAAGTTCTGCAACTTCATACCAAAGGCATACTCAAATTGCAGGTTGGTAGGTGTGAACATAAACACAGACTACGTTGATGAGGATTAAGTAAGAGATTGTATGCAAATGCTTTTTTAATAGCATTTACGTTCTTCGATGATTCTTAGAGGATCCCTGTTTTTTACTAAGTTTGAAGGGAATGTGGCCTATTCACAAAGGTATTAGATGTGTAAACCAAATGTATTATTTTTGTTCTAAGCGACACATAAATTAAGGTTTCTACACTTCATTGCGTGGAAGGAATAGAGCAGAACAGTGCTACTACTTATAAAATATGGCACAGTGTCTCTCCCCCAGTGTTAACGCACTTTAGGCTGACTTGAGCCATGCACAAACTATTGCACCATGGAACAAGGGTGTGTGTTTGTGATGTGTAGCATGTGTTTTGTCAGGAAGAATATTCTTCTAGTACAAAATACTACACTTACATATAGTTTAAAACTTCTCCTAGTCTGTATATGTGATAAATAGTACAGCGTACATTCAAAGTTAGAAAGGTTTGAGAACAGAAAACTTTGCTCCATTACACTTGCCTGGAGGAGGCATACATTTTTGGTGCAAAACTGTATCTACATTTTTTAATAGCTATGGGTTTGCTTAAAAAAACATGGGTGCTTGCATGGGAACACCCAGGCCCCACCGATGGTACTACCCCTTGATGAAACATAGGTCAAAGTAGAGCATAGCACTAATTTGAATCACTTCACAGCTACTTTCTGGTGCAAAAATTGTTTTGCACTGGAAAGTACACCCCAATTCCACACTTTTGACCAGTTTGCCAGTAGCGTCTTGTGGGGCCCGGAAGGGGTGGCTATAAACATTGATTTAATTTAATTTTAAAAACAACCGCTTACCTTACCTAGGCGCCACTCCTCTCTTTCGTCACAGGCTGCAGGCACAGGCTCCCAGCCTGCCCAGCAGCCAAACCTGACGCTGCTCAGAGCAATGTCAGGATTGGCTGGGAACGCCCAGCCAGGGCGCTCACAGGCAGACTGGGAGCCTGTGCAGGCTCTTTCCAGCCTAGCAACTGTATTGCTGGGCTGGAGAGAGCCTACTTCGCATGTGTGTTTGGCTGGCCTGAGACGGCTGGCCAAACATACATGCACAGTGAGGGGGAGTGCTGTGCACTCCCCCTCACTGCGCGTCACCCCCGTGGCCCCGCACCTTTACCAGAAAACGATTATAAGCTAGGTTTATTACCGTTTTCTGGTAAAGATTTTGCTGCTGCTGCTGCTGGCAGAGGAGGCAGGGCGACGCTCCTCCGTCCAAATGGAGGAGCTGCCCATGCAGTTTGCATCACTTTTGTGACACAAACACTTTACAAAGTGTTAGTAAATCTGGGCCGCAATATGTAAATTATTTTTAAAGAATGGTATGTTTTTTTACTTTTAAGTTATTCCTTCGTAACTCATGCACACATTACTCATGTCATAATTTGTGTAATGTGCCCATTTTCCTATCACTGTGTGCATTAAATGAACACAGTTAAATCGTTTATGCCAGATTTATTTGGAGGCATGCTAGATAAGGTAAATGTAGGGATCGGATGCCTAGACATTTTCAAATTACCAAAAATGTACTAATGTATGTTTGATAAGCATATTTGTTTTTTGGTCTTGTTATTACAAATTAGCTTTCCCTAGTTGCTTAGTTGCTTCACTAAATTCAGTGATATTTTTTTTGTGCTGAGTATATTTTTATCTTGCCTATACTATGTTCAAGTCATACGTATACATGTTCAGAAGCCAGTAATGCATATTACATTTTGTGGTCCAAAAACCTTAGGTGGCCAACCATGTTTGCTAACTGATAGTTGCAAAATGCTTATTCATTCTGAAATAAGACGGTGCTTGAGATGAGCATCGAATGCCAGACATCATATGACCTTCAACGGGCCACTGCTGAGAAAACAGCAAAGTACATGGTCCCTGTGATCAAAACGAACAGCAGGTTCGCTTTAGAAAAAAGTGATATGTAGGTATTACTATACTATGCCAAATAATGTTATCTACTACTCTGTGAATGGAACTAGAGCAGGCTCTCACTCGGGGACTTTTTATTACTGAGGTACGATTTGTGAATAATCAAACAGTAGCAGTTTTATTAATCTACTAAAATCAACCGAATACAATTCCAGGCCACGATACTCAAACAATACATTTTCACTAAGTGGATTTTCAGCTCAGTGTTTGCGTGGACCGGCTCAGGCTGCCATAGAGAAGCCTTATGGGGTCCCTTTCCTATGGGCTCACACGCTAAAACGCCCTTCTGCTCAGCAATTTAGGGCCTGATTTATGAAAGGTTAGCGCCGCCTTTACGTCTTTTTTTGACGCAAAAGCGGAGCAAACTTAGAAAATATTGTTATCTTTTCTAAGTTTGCACCACTTTTGAGTCAAACAATGGCATATAGGCGGCACTAACTTTTCATAAATCAGGCCCTTAATTTCTACCATATCCTCCATTGAGGTGTCTTTGTTGGGAATGACCCAGTTAAATGAGAAAATGGGCCAGTGGGAAATATTCAAAAATATTAGTTACTGTAATCCATTTCCCGTTTGTGTTTACCACCCTCAGCAATCACTACTCGCTCTGTGGCTAGTAAATGTAATGTTATGGTGGCTTTTTTTGTAATTTAAGAAAGGGCTTTCAATCATTGGCTTATCTTATTTTGGCAAGAATCACATGAAAGCTAATTCTAACGTTTAAGTGTTATTTACAAATATCATAATCTAAGGTGTGTTTAATTGCCAAGTACACACTAAAATGAACGTGAATAATATGAGAAAATGCACTTACTCTCTGTTACAGTATTGTGCATAAATTACTGAACTCGTCTTCTTGAGAATATCTGAACATGTTTACATTTTAAACAGGAACATATAGGTGTGCTACATTTTTTCAAATGTACTTCCCTCTTTAGTACATATTTTCCATTTGAACGCAAAACTAATGCAGTGTGCAACATTCCATAACATCTGCAAGCAAAATTAGGGCCTGATTTAGAGTTTGGCAGAGAGCTTACTCTGTTACAAACGTGAGGGATATCCCATCTACCGTATTAAAATTCCCACAGGATATAATGGGATTGTAATACTGTGGACGGGATATCTGTCACATTTGTGATGGAGTAACCCCATCCGCCAAACTCTTAATCAGGCCCTAAGTCTCTTCATTGGGCCATATTATGTAAATAGTTTTGTATTGGTGCATTTTGTTTGTTGAGGGTATTGGCTGTAGCAGAAATTCTCTCAGCAGTATTTGGATTCGTTTCCCAAAAACACTATTGTCAACAATGAAATTCGCATTACAGGGAGCAAAATTGTGCTTGGATCAATTCACTATGCCAGCAACTTTTACAACAGATCAAATCCCACTGACACAAAACTGTTTGCACAACAGGACCCCTAATGTTTTGATGTATTTAACAGTCTTTAAAAAGCATTAGAACATTGGAATGTCGGGAACTCCCTTGAAAACAATGGAATGCTCTGGGCTTCTAGAAGACCTGAGCTACAAGATTCCAATGTTTTTGTTCATAGCTATTGCTATGGTGGGCTATAAGGCTACATTCCACAACTTCGACTACATGCCTCAATGCCATCATTAAATCTAAATATTTGGAGAAGTATGCCTGAGCTTTAAAAGTGATATGCATAGTCACAATTATGTCAAATATCATGTTCTCTGCATGACTATATGCTCAAAAGCATCAGTCTAATGTGAGGTCAAAATTAGTGGATACAGTTGGAATGTAAAGGTACTTCCAAAAGAGCTAGAAAAAAAGGAAATTTACCAGACAGAAAAAAACAATTGCCCAGGTTGTCGGTCTCTGACAAAGCAGTAGACTATCAATGAACCTTGAATATGATAGTCACAGTTAATAACATAACTTCCCCCACTGACTATCTTAGAAGAATGTAGATGAGTCATGTACACTGAAGAATATTCTTAAATTATAGTCATTGTGCCCCTATGTATATATAAATATATATATATATATTTTTTTTTTTAGCACAAGAGAGTAGGCAGTGCAGTCACTGTATAACTTCTCTGTCAGATACGTACAACCACAATAACATACAATGATGACAAATATTTAAGGTCTTATTTAGGCATTATCCTAGAGTCAACACATCAAAAAGGAATATGTATCTCAATTTACTGGATGAGGAGGGCTCACCCACATAGTGCAGCATGCTATATAATGGACTTCTTCATCCCACCCTGGTAAGGTGATACCACGAGAGCAATCTCAACCCCAGAATGAGAGAGTTCTTACATAATATACCAGCTGGATAAAGGCGGGATCCAGATCAACTCTAAAAATATTTTGAGGGAAATCTAAAGGAATTTCCTTTTATTCTAAGGTAATTTAATTATGGGTAAAACTAAAATGATGGATGATTGTAGATATAATAGTCCACTCATCCCAAAATGTTTCTGCCCATCCTAGTGTCTACAAGGTCAAGGTCTTTCTTCAGGGCTTCAAGGATCCTTGCTCCCTGTATAAGAAATTAACTCACTTACATGGGATAAAGAATTTCCTACCTCCACACTTTTCTTAATATTCGCTGTAACTAAGTATAGTTAGGACCGTATGGTTTGGTCAGAGAGAGCACCTTCTGTAGTCATACAGTCATCAAGAGGATATCCCTGTCGATTGACCTATTCTGCCTGCAGTATGTTGGCCATAATTGGTAGACTTGATGACTGTGTGACCATAGAGGGTGCTCTCTCTGACAAGACCATAAGGTCCTAACTGTACTTACAAGATTGGAAACACTTAGCCATAATACACAATTTAGAATAATTAGTAACCAAATCAAGTTTTGCCATAAACTGGGTGAAGGGGTAACTAAATAGTGTATGCCCTTAGGCATGTGTGCCATCAAAATTGCATCACCTGCATATAACTGTGGCGATTATTGGGGGGGGGTTCTCTCCTAGGAACTTCTACCTACAAAAGAACTTAACAAGTTATTAATATATGAGATAAATAGAAGTGGGGTAAGAACACATCCCTACCTAACTCCCCGTGCAAAGACAAAAAGTCTGAGCGTTCCCCACTAGCACCAATTCTGACCCTTATGTTCATATTTTCATATGGGGGAGATAAAAAGCTCTCAATTGCCACATCAAGCCCCATTGCAAGGAGGATCATCCACAATTTTGAGTGATTTACATATTAGAATGCTGTTGTCAGATCCATAAATGCAAGGTACATTGGGCCGCATTTGGCAAGGTTATTTTCGCCTAAAATAAAATTGAGGTGTAGGCACTGCTCCATGGTCCAAAACTGTATTGGCAAGACTTAAGGATGTTATTTTCAGAAATCCTATCACACATTCTGCTATAGATAACTGTGCCAGTAACTTTAACGGAGGTATCAATATGGGAAATGAGCCAAAAGCATCTTGGATTAAAATGATTGCCCTTTTTAAAAAAGGGGACAATGGTCAACGTTGACCAAGTTCTTGTTCATTGCTTATAGTCTAGGCTCTTAAAGACATCCTTCAATAATGGAACCCACACATATAAATGTAATTTTACCAGATCAATAGGCACCCATCAGATCCAGGAGCTTTATGTGCTGGACTGTGTCACGTTGCTTCTTTTACGTCACTTAAAGATAAAGGTAGATTTGAGCTCGACTAATGAAGAGTCATTATTTCCATTACAGTGAGGTTACAGGAAGGAGGACAATAGATGCCTGAGAAGTGAGCAACCCACAAATTGTCTGTGATTTGACTACTGATCAGTACAATAGAACTGTAACTTCCCTAACAGCATTAACTGTGGTCCAGGAAGCCTAGTGATTCCTTTGTGTAGCTGCTGAAACTAAATGATCTCAGTTCTTGCTCATTTGTCCTCATTTTTAGCCAAAGATTTTGGAGGCAGTGGGACAGTGATGCTTCCAAGGGGTTTCTAGAGCTAGTTGATAGGGCTCTTCTTAAACACCTGTTTGCTATAAAGAAGTGTTTCTTAACCTTTTGCTTTCTGAGGAGCACCACTTAATCATTACTTGAAGCTGGGGACATCCACTGAATCATTATTGGAATCCAGGGTCCTCCACTGAGTCATTACCGGAAGCCGGCACTCCGGCCTAGGTATTTTTGATGATTTAAACCACAAAACAACACACGAAAGATACAGAAATGAGCATTTATTAAACAAATACACAAATAATAAAATACTTTATTTAATTCACAAACAAATATAAACAAAATCAAAATCCTAATTTTAAAAGAAGGTTGGAGTGTTTTTAAATTCAACTGAGGCCGCTCATCATCCATACCATATCCTGTTTGATGCACTTGCACTGCTCCCTCAGTGGATAATAACCTAATTTTTAGCCTCCAATTTCAAATTATTTCACATTTATAGACTGGTTTAACATTTTCGATTGTACATTTATTTCTTTATTTAGATGCACCTACTTAACCTGTTAATTTTTTTTTTTTTTTAGGGAGTCGTGGCCCCCCCTGAGTAGGTTTGTAGACCCCTAGGGGTCCCCGGACCCCAGGTTAAGAACCACAGCTATAGAGAATGTGGAGTCAAACCACCGGGAATACCTGAGGAATTCTTAATGAAGGCTTTAATGAGGAAAATTTTATGTGATTACATATACCTTCTGAAGATTGTACACTTTTCTCGCCACTTCCTGCTTAGAGGAGACTACTTAAAAAAGTCAAAGTTTTTTTCTGAGGAGAGATGCTAAGAACTGGTGTGGGTTCCAAAGGCTCCATGAAAGCCTGAGACCATTAGGTTAGGATAGAGGGCAATCTGAAAGCTCCAATGAACAGTTAACCTTTGATTAAGGGAGTGTTAAGGAAGCCACAAGAGTGTTATGGTATTAAAAAGAGGATTCTAAAATGTCTCTATGCACTAGGGTAAGGTTAATCATCAAACTTCTGTAATCTATAATCCGTTAATCTGTTGTTTTCGCCATTACAACCACTCCTCTCCCAAACCCTGGTTATTACACTTGTTTTTATATTTTCAAACTACCACAGCTTGATAGGAGTGAATTTGGACATAGTTATCAGGATGCCAAGTGAACCGAGGAACATATTAAACATTCCTATCCAAACACCATCGCAAACCGTGATGGCAATTAAAGGCATTTCTTTGTCTGATGCCCTCAACTAATATACTTCCTAATAGGAGATTCTTCCGAAAAAACAAGTGAAGCAAGGAGAATGACTACATCTCTAGTAATCAAGTGGAATGTCTCTATTATAAGGAAAGGTTGAACACGGGCAAAGCCAAAACATTTTTACAACAGTGAACTGGGACACAAGATCAAGTGTACATTAGAAACAATTGTATTTTGTCATATTACATTATAAAATAACCAACTTGGAGCCAAAGCAAAATACTGTGTGTCTGTATGTGTTGAGCTTGTGTGCAAATGTGTTACCTCATGAGATTTGTAAAATCTTATGGCAGTTTGAGAATAAACTAGTCAGAAGTTGCTATAAAACACTCCCACTTACACTGTTAAAATGTGTTGCACTGAAAAAATAATCTTTGGAGGTTTGACAATGTAATTTATACATTTTGAAATGTACATAGGGGCATATTTATGAGAAAGTGGTGCATCGGTCCCGATGAGCCCCTTCTCTTGCGTCGCCTTTGCCCCACTTAATGAAACCATGGTTACACCATATTTACAATACAGGGCACCATGGTGGCCATTAAAACATTGTCAGAATATTTGATGCTGTTGTTGTGCTTTTCTGCATTAGCATCAAACATTTTGACACTAGTGCAGCAAAACACAGGGAGGTCCATTGATTTTAATTGGTGCATCATTTTAACGCCTGCCTTGAGCAGGCCCTAAAAAATGATGGAAAAAATGTCACAGTGAAATCTAGTAAATTTCACTGCGCCAGGATTTTTGGGCCTCCCTGAATGGGAATGCCCCCTTGCATGTATTATGCCTGAGGTAGGAATAATATGGCGCAAGGGGTTGCAAAGTGGTGCAATGCATTGTGCCACTTTGTAAATCTGTTGCGGGGGAAAGTCCACCTTAGCATTAAAAAAATGATGCTATGACGGCGCTAAGGCAGCACATGGGGCATGTAAATATGTCCCATAGTTTTTTATACAGTGATATTTGTTTGGCCATTTTTAGAGCTATTTATAACTCTTGACAACAAGACTCAGGAAATCATTGGTGTTTGAAGTGTTAAATGTAATTTTATGCTGATTTTTTTCATTTTTTTAAATTTTCGACAAGATGATTATTTTTGTTAACTTTGAAAATATGTATATAAAAGATTATTTTGTTATTTATGGGATGGCCAAAATGACAATAAATACTTGTTTATGAAAATCTGTCTGGCTTTTGTGATATATTCAATTGTTTTAATTTTTTATTTGCCACTTGTGTTGACATTCTGAAATATGCTGACCTATTGGTAAGCAAAATAGCAAAAAAGCAAATGTAGCAAAACAGCAAAAATAGAGAATATTGCCCGTTTGAGCCGTTCGGTGTATTAATTTCATGCAAACATGAACTCAATTACAAACATATTTTATTTACGACATATTTCCCCTTACCTATTTTCTAACAGAATATCCAAATAATCAGAGCATTAGTTCAAAAGCCATAACCTTCTTAACCAAAACTGTAATATTTCCAGCCAAGATGTCATACAGTACAAGTCCAAGTTCTCTAAAGATGACACTACAGAAAACGTCTGATGCACTCATGAATGACAGAATGAGATTGAGACGCTTTCAAGAATCTTCTGTTTTATTCATCACGTGTTTTCCAGGGCGAGCACTTTAACAGATGTGCACATTCGACTGTCAGGCATGTCAAGAGGTATTGGCAAAGGCTGATCTCATCTAGTGCTGAAGTTGATCGCGTGGGAGAGTCAGGCTCACTGATTGTGTCTTTGTAACCCTACCATTTTCTGCGGTTACCTGTCCACACAGAAAGATCCTATATTAATGGACGTGTGCAAAATATTATGTGAGGTAATGTATGTACAAAAACTGTGTTTTGCTTTTTCTATGTGCAAGAAAGAACAACCAAATGCACTGATATGATCATCCTGTAAATCCAATGACTGTAGACAATACGGTAGAGGACTCAAAGCACAAACTTAGATTTATACTGCTCTGGACTGTGGTTAATGTATGCGATGCAAGCCTGTGATCATTCCTAAGAGGCAATACGGTGGTAAATCCATGCAGTGCATCACCATGATCAGGTCCTGCATGTTAATATTACAAAATCATGCAAAGCAGCAAAATGGGAAATTCAACCTCGTGTGCTGTAAAACTGATGGATATTCACTCTAAGGAAATACACAACTAGTGTGCTGCGTTCAAAGCTGTTCAGTGCAAGACTGTGGGAGGATCAAACGCTGCAACAACGTGGGAAATTGCTACAGTGAAGAACTGCCTGAAATTTAAAAGATATTAAACTGGGAAATGCTATATAATATAGTTTACAATGCAGAATTATGTCAAATTCATTGACTATTCTTCCTCAGAACATTTATACTTTAAAGAGCTGCTGCACACTCACCATGAATACAAATGTCGGGAAAATTCACAAGCAGAATTAGTGCTGTGATTCACAAACAGCCTGATAAGGTGGGAAATGCAAATAATTCTGTTAACAGGGGATTAGACAATTAGGAATAGAGGGTTCTCTGAAAACAGGGAAACAATAAGCTGGTTTCCCTAAAAAACATATGGGACGATATTGCATACAGAGTCCCTCGCGTGCAAAGGTTGTGTGCGACCATTTTTTGAGCCCTGACAAACAGTAGTTTTTCAAAAGTAGTTGTAAATGCTTGTGCACCCCCCTCTGTAATAGAGATGTCACTGGTGTATACACAGCACTGGTGCTATATTGAGTGTGTTCTCTCATGTGCATAGGGCGTGTGTATGAGGTAAGCAGTTTGCCTCTGGCCCCATGCTCTATTATGGATGCAGGCGTAGAGGCAAAGAAGCTGTCAGCATGCATACTGTGCACCATAAGAGGTGAAGCATAGTCAGTGTACCCCCTGAAAATAACATTCTGGAGGGGGAGAGAGGGTCCCATGGACCTCACAGACATCTCACAGCAGGTGGGTGAAGTTGATCACTGCTCCCACTTGCAAGGGGATCACTGTCCCCCTCTTTGAAGTTCATGCTGTGCCATCTGCAGAGTCAACAATTTCACTAATTGGGCTGCCTCAGGTCAGCACAAATTTGTGCCTGCCCTATGGGCAGGCCATTGATGATAATAGGGCGCACTGCCCGTGTTTGTGTCCAGTACAACAATTTGATGGTGCACTGCGGTGCAAGCAGGGACAGTGCATCCTCTTTGTAATATGGTGGTTATCTTTTGTGCTGTCTGAAATCAGAAGTCTCTGTGTGACTGACTGTCCCTAAATGTACTTAGCTGCTGTACAAATCATGACATTATCGTTAGAATACTTCAGCTTCCAAAAGCATTTTCGAAATCCTCACAAGGAGAGTCAAGATTGGTGTGGGGCAAATTACTGCGCCGAGTTTAGAACATTAGGCATTCTGTACATTTTTAATTTAAACGTGTCTGCTATTCGCATTCAGTAGAGTGCCTTCAATCAACAAATTAATGTGGTTGTGCTTCTTGCAATCGAAAAGCTGTCTTGCCTGATTTTGCTCATATTGTAGTTAGTCAAAGAGCATTTGTATGGAGTACAGGCTATCATTAGTGTGGCGTTGAAACATATGCTGTGTACAAAGTTAAGCAGCAACCCCTAAGCGGACTGTGCGTCAAAGAAACATATGTCAAGTGTCCCAAGAGGAAAGTTTATCCACAAAGTTACATGTGTAAGTTCACACTTACATAAGGAGTTGATTGCATTAATGTTTACAAAAACCCACGCTCCTTATGCAGAGGAATACAATGAAATACAGAACATAATGTGGGTGATTTCATAGATATGCTTCATGTTCTGTGTAGGAAATTGGGTTTTTGATTGAAAGGGGTGAAGACCCTTCTGTGCAACAACCACAATCCCTGTCAGGGTGAACAACTAAAGTTAATAAATTAGCCTGGCTTAATCCACTGATAGCTTGGCACAAAGAGTCTAAAAACTCAAAGCAGCACACGTGGTCATCTGGTGGTGCTAGACTTGGGGAAAGTTATAAGTTCAGGCTGACCATGATACAGGGACCAGGTTAGTGCAGCTAAAAACATTACCTTCTACAAATCCAGTACATAGAGTCCAGTTCACAGTGGAGGAGGGTGCGAGGAGCAGGGAGAGTGGCATGGATAGTTGTCTCTGTAGCGTGAAGAGGAGGCCTGGCTTCGTGGACGGTTTTCGCTGTAGCATGAAGATCCAGCCTAGTGTCGCAGACAGTTGTTGCTGGATCTTCATGTCGGCAGTCATTGAGGACTGTAGTTTCTGTAGTGTGAAGTGAATATCTCGCATTGCCAGTCGTCTCTGGCAGTTGCTGAGTCTGGTTTACCAGAGTTCATCAGAGTTTCATGTTAGGAGTCATTGTGGGTGGCAGAGTGTCAGTGTGAACAGAACTCTTTGTGGTCAGAAAGAGACAAACTTCATAATTTCTCCCTTTCCTTCAGAGGAGCACACACTGATGATACCAGCCAAGGGTCCAGGGCAATGGGAGGCACATCTTGGAGATCAGGGACTCACTCTAGCGGAGGCCTGTCAGGCTCAGGCAGGTCCAGTTGCCAGTCCAGACCGGTCCAGTTGCACGAGGTCACCTGGGCAGTTGCAGTGATGCTGTTGGAGCTTGTTGTGTCCATATAGACAAGAATAGACCGAGAAACTGTGCAGTTTCTGTGGTATGACAAAAAAGTTACAACTCAAAACCAATAGGTAAATAGCAAACACATCACATGGTAATATTGACATTTGCCCCAGATCTAATGAATACACTGTACTATTTCTTACATATAAAACTATCCATATCTATAATATAAACAACACCTCTGGTCATCAAAGGAAGTGGCCTTTATACACAGTTGTAAACCATTGTATTTGTGACTCTCTTGTATTAACTAAATAATATAGTTGTTTCATGTGGAATCTGTTTCTACAGTGCCCCCCTCTGATGATAAATCATTATCACAAAACGCACAAGAATACTATGGTGGTCATTATGACATTGGCGGTCAGGTTACCGCCACGCCGGTGATGATCGTAGTACCATCGCCAGGCTGGCAGTAATGACTGCCAAATAATGACCATGACGGTGATTCCTCCCATAGACAGCCAATGTACCACACCAACTGCCAGCGCAGTACGACCACTGAACACGGCGATTGCCACCTACAGGCAGGCGGAAGACACCATATTATGACATTGCACACTGGCAGGATTTACGGGGCGGCAGCAACGACACCAAATGCCTGGTAGAAACACATCATATAAAAGGAGACACTCACCTAAAGGGACACAGAGGAGTCCACGGCGGTCATGGAACCACAACTGCAAGTCTTCCCAATGCTGTTCCATGCCATGGCTGTCCTGGAGCACCAAAGTCGACGAAGATGATGATGGTGAGTACAGCCACCTAGCACACAGGCAAGGGAAACAGGTGGGGAGAGTGACACACACACACACACAACACACACCATACACATACACCACACACCCAGAACCAGCTGCAGAGTAAATCAACAGTAACAGGACCCAATAGCAAAGAAGGCTAAGACACATACCTCTGTTCTAACCACTGTAATCATGTTGGATGACAAATCATATTAAAAAAACATACAACTGCATATGTACATGCAGGCCCAAAGGCCTGTTCAAATTCAGGAATGCCCACAGGGCAAAGTCCAAGCCCCAACTTGACTCCTGACAACACCGGGCCTCCACTGATAAGGGGCATCATGTTGGAAATGGGCAGGCACCTCAGGGAGCGGGGTGGGGTGGGTCGGGGGTTGCAACTCATTGTGAGGGGGTTCCTAACCCATAGGTTCCGGAGGGGCTCCTTGCCCATTGGATACTGAGGGGGCTCCTAGCCCACTGCTTCTGGAGGGGACCCTTGCTCACTAGATACTGAGGGGGCTCCTTGCCCACTGGATATTGAGAGGGCTCCTAGCCCACTGGTTCTGGAGGGGACCCTTGCCCACTGGTTACTGAAAGCTATCCTTAGCCACTGGTTCATGAGGGCTGTCCTTGGCCACCGCTTCATGAGGGGTATCCTAGCCACTGGTTCTTGAGGGGTGTCATTGGCCACTGGTTTTGAGGGATGTCCCTGGGCTTTGACTTTGTTCGTGCCTCCATGGGCTTTGTTTTTGTTGGAGCCTCCTTGGGCTTTGTCTTTGTTGGGGCCTCCTTTGGCATTGTTTTTGTTGGAGCCTCCTTGCCCTTGGTCTTGAGAGGAGTCTCCTTGGCCCTAGGTTTTGAAGGTGGCTCCATGTTTTTCGTTGTCTATTTGGGAGTGGGCGGTACTTTAGCTCTCCGTTTTGTGGGCGGGGGAGTGCCCTTCATGTGGGGGGCTGGCGTCGCACTCATGTGCCCCTTAGTGGCTGCTGGAGACTTTGGGGGTGGTACAATGTCAGACTGTGTGCTTGAGGTACTGTCCTGGGGGATGGGACCTTCCTCTTAAGGGCAGGACGGGGGAAGGTAGAGAGAAGAGCTCAAGGCGGATAAGGAAAAGCTTCTAAGGGCCAATGGGATGGAATGTGGGAGGAGGGATGGGAGTGGAGGTAGAGGGAGTGGTTGTAGGAGGAGGAGTTGTGCTGGACTTGGGTGCAGGTGCATGGGCAGTGTGCTTGTGTGAGGTGGATGGCTGTTGGGGGTCTGAGTGTGAGCTTTTGTATGTCTTTGGAGGGGGGCAGGCAGGGTGGAGGAGGACGAACAGGACGTGTGAATGGATGTTGCGGTGGTGTCTGCAAGTGAGGTGGGTGTGCTGCATGATGTGGAGATGGTGGTGACTGTGCATGTGGTGTGTGGGGTGCAAGTCTGTGGGTCTGCTGTTGTGGTGATTGTGGGCAAGGCTGTGTAGGTGGCAGGTTCAGGGACTGTTGATGTAGTGCATGCAGGTGTGAGTGCGGCTGTGACTGTGAGGGAGAAGGGGGAGGGGGAGACAGTGGAGGCAGTGGATGATGTTGAGTGTGCACCTGTCTGTTGGCTTTGTGAGTGTTTGTGAACTGGAGTGTGCTGCCTGTGTTTGTCTGTGTGAGTCTTGTGTGATGTTTTGTGTGCATGCTTGTCTGAATGTGTGCGTGGGATGGGTTGGGGTAAGGAGACTGGGACTGGGAAGTGGTAGTTGGAGGGGGGATGGAAGAAACAGGGACACTGGCTGCTGTCAGTGAAGAGGCCAGAGCCAGAAATGATCCCTGTAGGGCTGCCAAGAAAACGTGAATGCCCTCCAGGAAGGTATTGCATTGCTGCATCTGAGATGCCAGCCAGTGAATGGGATTCACTATGGTTGACTGCCCACAGAGATGGATCTCAGGAAGTCAATCGCCTCCACACTGAGGGTAGCAGGGCTGTCTGGGGCAGGGCCTGAGGTGCCTAGGGCAAAGGAGATGCCCATCCTCCTCGGTGACCAGGCATGGGCAACTCAGTGGGGGGCTACTGGGAGGGCGGTGCTGGTATGGGGCTGGCGGGAGAACCTGTTGCTGGGGGGGTCTGCCATCACCAGGGAGCTCCCATCAGAGGAGGAATCAGAGTAAGTGGTATCACCTCTTGTCCCTGCCGTGGTGCACCCCTCGCCCTCCAGCCCACTGGTCCCCTCGGCATCGGTGGAATCTGACTCCTGGGTCCCATGGGCTGCAGCTCCCTCACTCACCGGTGCCTCTGTTCCTTAGTCAGATGATGCTAATGCACACATGCACAGGATGGCAAAAGGAAAGAGAGGGGGCATAAAGAAAGGGATCACAGGGTCAATCACAGCACCAACAGCACAGATGGCCTACACATCACTGTCACACTCTGAGAATGAGAATGGCCAGTATGGACCACACTGGCATTCCATTGGCTAAGTACCACAGCAGGTAGGAGCCAAACACTGCCAGCTGCACTCTCACTTGGACCAACTAAGCCCTGTCTGACTTGGAAAGCCAGGTGCCTAGCTATCAATAACATGCATATTACCGTATTTACCTAGGCTGGACCATGTAGCAATGTCTAAACTGGCATACTGGGGCATCCATTGACTAGTACCCTGCACCCAAATCCCATGCCAGGCAACAGAGATGGTTGTCAAACATTCTGTACTCACCCCCTTGTGGCTGCTGAAATGCCCTCTAGCACCCATCCAACTCAGTATTGGCCATCGCCACTATGTGGGCCATCAGGGGGGGTCAGGTTCCGACGGGCACCCCTCCCTTACTGGAAGACCGTCCCCAGCAGGACCTTCGCGGTCCTCCACGCCCAGTGTCCCAGGTCCTCCCACTGTTTCCTGCAGTGGGTGCTCTACCTGTTGTAGACCCCCAGGGTCCGCACTTCCTTGGCAAAGGCATGCCACAACCCCTTCTTCTGATGGGCACTGATCTGCAGAGAAACACAAAGAGTGGTACACCATGACCAGGACAATCCAGCCTGTTACACATATTGCCTACAAACTGCATTAGCCCCTCATCAGGCACACACATGACCAGTACCCCTTGCATTAACACTGCCACCAGCCATAGACTCCCATGGGACACTGGTGGCACACTCATACATCTTCATACATCCATGTCGCATTCAACGTACCCATGGTATACTCACCTGTTGGTCTGGAGGCCCATACAACTGCCCATACGGGGGTCGGACCCCATCCATGAGCCTCTCCAACTCATCCGACATGAACGCTGGGCCCCTTTCCCCTGTTGCACGTGCCAAGGCAGGGTCCAGACACAGATCACAGCAGCACATGCAGTGGAGATCTCGTCCTGTGGAAAGTCAGGAATCACGAGAAATGGTAGAAAGAAAAGGGCGGTCACATCCGCAGCAGTGAACACTGTCACCGGCGGCTTTGGTCATCATTGGCTCCCATACTCCATAGAGGACCATGTTAGCCAATGAGGAATTGCACGGCAGTGCATACCGCCTCCCACCATGACTTGAATGCTGGCGGAGTGAGGTCGCTTCCACCTGTCCCTGCATACAGGACAGGCGGTTGCCATTTTCTAATGGTAGTACACATGTACAGATTTAAAAGTGCGTCATTGTAGTTGAATGTACTCACCTATACAATTCCAGTGTCCAACATAAAAGCATGCTCTGTGTATACTGCTGTAGTGAGTTCATGGCGCCTGTTGTCACTCCCTTCTTACTTTTGGGTCCCTTAGGTACCAACCAATGCGGAGGAATAGGATGAAGAGGCAAGCACCCGTGTACAGACCCCTTGTGGATTTGGTTACACTGGAGGGCAGGCACATTCTACTGACCTATCGTCTGGAGAAGGGCCACAATCACAGAGCTATGTGCACAATTGGAGCCTAATCTGCTACCTGCTATCCGTTGCACCACAATGATACCCTCTCCTGTGCAAGTACTTCCAGTGCTCCATTTCCTGGCAACTGGCTCTTTCCAGGTGACAGTGGGCTTGGCTGCAGGAATGTCACAGCCAATGTTCTCGATGGTGCTTGCAAGAGTTTTGTCTGCCATGCTCAAACACATGTGCAGCTACATCGCATTCCCCCAGGTAGATGATTTACCCACTGTGAAGGCTGGATTCTATGTGATGGGACATATACCACATGTAATTAGGGTAATTGACGGACCCATATTGCCTTATTACCCTCCAGGGCCCATGAACAGTTGTACAGGAATTGGAAGAGTTTCCACTCACTCAACGTCCAGATGGTGTCCCTTGCTGACCAGTATATCTCCCACGTCACTGCCAAGTATCCTGGGTCGGTGCATGATGCCTTGGTCCTGAGGAATAGCAGCATCCCACAGCTGATGGCACAACTACAGAGGCACAGAGTGTGGCTTATATGTGAGCCTAAGTCCCCACCCAATGTATGTCAGTGTATGCCTTTTGGAGTCATAGCCCATGCCATTGGGCTAGACTCATGTGTGTCCCTTACTTCCTGCAGGTGAATCCGGCTACCCAAACCTGTCCTGGCTACTGCCCCCTGTAAGGAATCTGAGAACAGGGGCTGAGAATAGGTACAATGATGCTCATGGGCGTACCAGGAGGATTGTTGAAAGGGCCTTCAGGCTCCTGAAGGCTAGGTTCAGGTGCCTTCATCTGACGGGTAGATCCCTATACTACTCCGCTGAGAAGGTCTGCAAGATTGTTGTTGTGTGATGAATAGTGCCCAATTTGGCCCTCAGATGGCATTTCCCCTATCTGCAGGAGTAGGGGGGTGACAATGCAGGTGTGGCTGCAGTGGACACTGAGGACAGGGAGGAGGAGGAAGAGGAGGAGAATGTGGACAACAGGACAGATATGATCCTGCAGTACTACCAATGACGCTCAGGTAAGACTGTTGTACTAAACATTTCTCAATTTTTGTGTTGTTTTGTGTGGCTCTAGCATTATGCTAGTCATTACCTCTGCATTCCACCTGACTGTCACCTATGCCTTCCCTTATTGCAGATGTTGCTGTGGTTACAACAGTGTAATTCTGTGATGTGTACAGACTGCTGAGACACATTTGTTGGATGAATCAACATGTAACTGGACATTTACACAGGGTCATGCAATTCATAACAGTTCTATACATTGTACATTACCTCCAGATAAAGCACTATTGCTCAAGTTGTGTCCAAGGGTGTTTATTAATAATTGGTATACAATGCAAAGTGCAATAGGTTGGGGTGAAAGTTGGGAAAAGTCCAGTGTAATGGGCCAGTCTGTTTATGGCACAGATCCAGTGTTCAAGGGGCCATAAGAAGGGGAGCAATGTTAGTTCAAAGTGGACAAGGTGGCAAAGTGGAACACAAGGGGGACATTTTGGAGAGGCTCATTTCCTGGCGGTGGTCTTGCCAACTGTCTCTGGTGTCTGTCTGGGTCACAGGGAACATTTGCGGGATGGTTCACCTTCTGCAAGGGAAGGGATGCTGGTGGCCAGTGTGTCCTCTGGCAGGGCCCGCTGGTGTGCTTTATAGTCCCTCATGATGTTGGACATATCACCCAGCACCCCTGCAATGGGGACCATGGTGGTGATCAGGGCTGCAATTCTTGCTTTATCTCCCAGTGGTGTTCCCCTTGTGTGTGGATGTAGTCCGACGGGTTTTACCCTGTCCACGATCCTCTGCAATAGCTCCATCTTTCTGGCAATGGATATATGCTGGACCTGTGCTCCAAACAGCTGTGGCTCTACTCTGACTATTTCCTCAATCATTACCCGCAAATCCTCATCTGTGAAACGGGGGTGCCTTTGTGGGGACCTGGGTGTTGTGTGGTGTGTGTAGGTTGTGCAGAGGGTGATGTGTGATGTGGTGGGGTGTGTGGTGTGTGGTGCATGTGAGATGAATAGGTATTTGTGATGTGTGTGTGCAATTCTTTTTTTTGTTAGCGTTGCTAAGTGTATCCATCTTGTCATGTTAGCAAATGATTGTGGGTGATGTGGGTGTGTGTTTTATAGTGCTGTTGGTGGGTGGGTGCGTGGGGTGTGTGTATTAGTGTCACGTATGGGTTTTTTGTCCTGGCCAATGTTGTCTTGTTTTGTATTTGGGTGGCCTTATCGGCCTTGGTGGTGTTTATCGCCAATGGTTTATTGCCATTGAGTGTCTGCTCTGGTGATTCGTGGGTCATTATTTGGAGGGCGGAGTATTGGTGGCATAAAAGTATGGGTGGTAGTTCCGACAGTTTATCATGTTCAGTGGGTCTGGTGGATTTGTGGTTGGGGCTGTTTTCTATCGGTTTCTGCCTGTATGTGTCATGATCTGGTGGACGGATGTTCGCTTATGAGCGCTATGTCGAATACTTCAAACTTGATATATTCAGTTCATATTATTTTTAGCAATTGACATTTCTATTTTCTTGGACTCCCTAGTAAATCCTTTTCTATATTCCAAAGAATGTAAAGCTACAAAATAAATTAATCTACTTTCACCCATTTCATTCACATGGTACACGCTCCAAAAAACTAAAACGAGATAGCAGCTATTTATGCAATTTTGTGGTAGGTTAATTTACGCCATTTTATCACATAATAATACCCTCTATAAATAGGTTCTTCACCCTTCAAGAAATCATCACAAATACAAAACTTTAATTACAAAGGCACTTTCCAATCATTTAATATGACTACAAACCATCAGTCTCCTCACACTTAATTTACGCAACTCTTTTTTTCTCTTGCTCAATTTTAAGTCAGGGGTGCATCTTCGAGTTTCCAAATTTCTCTTCAGCTTCAAACTGCAACTAAAACTCTCTATCTTCATACACTTTCCTATTAATATTTACTGGTCTTCCATTAAAGTCTCTTATTTAATTGTGTTCAAGACTACTTTATTTACATGCTCTTGTCTGATTGTTGTTATCGTTTGTGCTAATAGGTTTATTTACTCTAGGTTGCTCTGAAACAGAACACAAATACCCAACATTAGGTAGTTTCTCTAAAGGAAAATCTACATCTACATCATTTAGTTCCAAGAAGCCTTGTTCTCAGAGTCAATGTTAATATACTACATGTTAATCCCCCCTCTAATGAGAAATTGTCATTACAAAATAACACTACAAACCCGCTGTAATATGGGTGTTTTTTTCCTTTTTTTAATTCTCCAATGCGCGCACCTTAATGAATACTTCAGTCTTGATATATTTCAGTTCATAAAACAATCAAAGAGAGATTGTGGTCTTAGAAATGCCTGTATCAATCAAGAGCCTCTAGGAGGTTTTTAAGAGACCCTCACCCACTAGAATCTGCTAGTGGCATGCTTCACCATTGGGTCAGCACTAGAGACAACTTGGTCCTCATTAAGACTACGGCTGTCCCTCCACGGTACCTATTACGAGAACCCGCAGGCACCCTCTTTCCGCCATGCAGAGGCTGGCAGAAAGGGGACTCGTAATCCTGGTGGATTGAGACCACTGGCACTGCCAGGCTGTCGCCTGGCACCAACCTGGCGGTGCTGGCAGTCGGGCCATGGCAGCTCTGCCATGGTCATAATAGGGCTGTTGGACCACCCCTTTCATTTGCGTTCCAAGTGCCACAGTGAATCTGGCGGTCCATGGACTGCCAGACTCTTAATGAGGCCCCTAGTGTGGCCAAGTGGGCTTTGCCTCTATGGGGAAGAAGCACTTCTAAGTGGGATCTGTGTAAGGTGCTGTAAAATTACATAAAATTCCCAGGTAACTTTATTCCTCTACTCAGGAATCAGGATAAGGTTAAAAATCATGGCAGGACATACATTTAGGACATGTCAATGGTCCCTTATAGCTACAATCTATGGCAGTCTACATGTTTCAGCCACTCTAGCCCAACCGGGTCTTGTGACTTTCTTTAAGACCTATTTAAGAAGATCCCCAACCTAAGAAAAAAAAAAGGTTGTCCTATGATGATTCAAAGATTTAGGTCTTGAATGACGCTTTTCACTCTTGCAAGTAAATGAGATTAACAGAGCACAAAACCAAAATAAGGACAAAAAAATAAAAAAATCCTCAGTGGCAATGCATTTCAACATTTAGGGCCATAACTGCCAACTGAGGTTTACAGTGTTAGTCAGGGTGAAAATTTAAAATTACAGTGAGAACAAAAAAGAGCTTTTGAAAAAATTGAATTAAACTGGATAAAAAAATATATAAAATGGTACCAACAAGTTGAAATGATTGAGTTGAATTTACTTGATTCCCACAGATTTATACATGGTAACATGACTTGCTAACACCAGCCACATGAACACAAATGGAGAAACAAAACTGAAATGGATTGTTTATATATGAGGACAATCCAGTTGGATGACAAGATGAATCTGGAGAATTATCATCATAGCCAATAGAGAGATAATTGGACACTACCCTTAATTGAAGACAAGGCATAGGGAAACAAATTGTTGAAGGTTTTCGATTACACCACAACATACAGTTCATTATGTGGCATCAGTATGAGTTGAAGCTAAGGACAGAAAAATGTATTTGGGTGTAGCAGACTTGTTTAACTTTTGTTATAATTGTTTATAAGTTGGTGTTTCAATGCCTTCACATATCTTGGCAAGCAGCCATTACAACAGGGTGACTTTCCGACACATACCCTGTGAATTCACTGATTTAACACCAACCATAGTCCTATTTCAGTGATTACAATTTATGGCATAAGACATAGAAGTCCATAACAAGCTGTCCTTTAAAAACACAGTAAAAATGTGTTTGATAAGACTAGTCATTTATATAGTACTTATATTTTTTATGATGTGATCAGTCACTTATATCTATATATCTATTTACATGAACATAAAACCAAAACATCTATAAGTATTCCCAGAGCATAGTAACCTTCAGGGAGACCCTTATAATATTTCTAAGAGTCCTGGACTTCCTGTCCAAGAGGGCTCCTGTACAAATAGCACAATGGGCAGTGTTTTACTCCCCTTCTGCACCTCCAAATCTCATGAGGCATGACCAGTATTTTGGTGCCTCTGTGAGCTTTGTGGCACTGCATCAGGATATAGCAAGCAAAAATTTAACAAAAATATGAAAAACAGACATGAACCTAAAATAAGACAAACCCTGGTTATAACAGTATCTAGCTAATTATTTATACCAAATCTGCACTGAATAATTATAATAGAAAATGATTCAATTCTGAAAGTATGCAAACAAATGAAACATAACTAAGGCCTAGTTGCCTTCTGAGTGTCCCAGTCACTCCTATTTTCCCCTTCACACCACTTCCCTCTGCAGTGTCTCACCATTTTAGACATTCTTGCCCCTTTTGTACCCACACCTTTCTAACATCCTCCTTCTGCATATCTCAACCCTCATCTTTTTTCATTTCAGCACCCTCTATTCCTTCTCTTCTGCATGTATTTCCATGCTGCTCCTTGACTTCACGCGCTCTCCTGTAAGCACTATGGCCTTCATTATGAGTTTGGCAGTCTGATGGCCAGCGCAGTGAAGGCAGTGGTTGCACCACCATGGGCCCGGCGGAGTAGACCGCTGTATTATGACCATATTCCGACCGGAACACAGCCAAGTTAACGCCAGTACCGCCATTGTGGACGGGCCTCTGCCACCGGTAGGTATCTCCAGGACCATGTTTCCGCCACCCATATTACAAGTTTGGAAACGGGGACTACATAAAAGGGGACACTCACCTTCAGGAACACAGGAACGTCCGCAGCGGCCATGGAACCAGAACTGGAAGTCTTCCCAATGCTCCTGCTGGCCATACAACTCCAGAATCAGCTAGGAAGACACCAACCATAAGTACACCTGTCTAACACACACTGGAGGGAAGGCCATTAGTACACACACAACACACACACCTGTGCCAACACACACACACACACACACAAACCCCACACAACAAATCACACATATGCCGCGCATACATGTGGAAGGAAAGCCAGGACAAGTATGTTGCCCTCAACACCAAGGGGTCTCTGGTGCAGATATATTAAATTGCAATGGCAACATATTAAAAAAAGAACTATATAAAACAGAGGCCTACTGGCCAGTCCCACTGTAATGTGTGCCCCAGGCAATGTCCATGGGCCCAGCTTGACTCCTAAATGCAAAGTGGCTTCCACATGGCAGGGGCATCTATGGGGCAAGCTGGCACCTTGGGGATGGTGGGGGAGCCAAGGTGGGGGTTTGGGTTTTGATGGGGGTACTTAGGTTTGGGTTTGGAGGGGGGGGTCCTTTGGTTTGGGTTGGGGCATTTAGGTTTGGACTTTGATTTTGGGGGAGGAGGCTTGGGTTTGGCTTTGGGAGGGGTAACCTTGGCCTTTGTGGGGGTAGAAGTGTTAGGTGGGGAGTGGCATGGCTTGTATCGGGGGGACAATAGGAGGACTGGGAGGTGGAAGGCAGGTGTTTGGTTGGTCATGTGATAAACGTTTTGGGAGTGGAGTGAGAGGTAGTGGCTGTGTGATGTGTACAGTGAGATGCCTTGGGTGCAGGTGTAAGCGTGAATGCCATGTGTGTGCTGTGTGACTGGTCGGTGGGTGAGTGTGGGCGTTTAGGTGCAGTGGGAGGAAGGGGGAGAGGAGATGCATGGAAATGTCAGGGTGGATGTGTGAATGCATATTGTGGTTATGTCTGCAGGTAGGATGATGTGCTGCATGTGGGGGTGTTGACAGTTGTGCTGAGTGTGCATGTGGAGTCTGAGGTACATGTATGGGGATCTAATATTGTAGTGACAGTGGGAATGAGAGCACTTGTGGGAGGATCTGGGAGTGATAATATGGTAACTGTAGGTATGAGTGGAGTAGTGTCTGTGAAGGGAGTCTTGTTGTATCTACATGTGTCTGTTGTGTGTGTCCATGGTGGTGGTATCTTTTGTGGTGCTGGAGTTTATCCTTGCGAACTGTGGCCCTTATTACGAGTCTGGCGGTCTTGAGACCAACACAGAGCCGGCGGTAAAGACCGCCATATTACAAAACCTCCACAACTCCGCCTGGTCCGTCAGTGCGGTTGCACCGCCATGCCCGGCGGTGACCTCCTCCAATCTGGCAGCAGGCCTCAGACCGCCATCCGGATTATGAGGTTGCAAAAGGTTCCCCCCTCCACGGAAACCCTGGTGGTCACGCACCCGGTGAAAGGACTCTCCATTCTTGTTGCCAGCACACACATACACACATGTCCCCACACATGCACACATTCCCCCTCCCATCCACACACTCTTGAACCCCTTGCACACACATGCAGCACACGCATACATCCACTCAGACACCCCCACTCACTCGCATGTGTCCACTCAGACACCTCCCAATCACTTACATGCATCCACTCAGACACCCCCACTCACTCACATGCATCCATTCAGACACCCCTATTCACGTGCACATACACGCACACACCCATTCACATTCATTCACATACATGTCCACATTCACCACCTCCCTCTGCATACACGCACACACACACACCCAAACACACAGACCCTCTCCCACCCTCCCCTTTCGGACACCACTTACCTTCTGAGATGAGAAGGACGTCCAGGAGGGGATGGCTCCTGGTGGTCTTCCCTCACCGCCACCGCCATGCCAGCAGGACACCGCAGAGCCATATTACGGCTCGTGATATGGTGCCGGCGAGGGAACAGCCTCAGCACTGGCGACCACCAGAAGGAATGATGGCTGTTTTCCACCTAAAAAATGGTGGTGAGCAGCCACCAATCATAATATGACAGTCTGTTGACCGCCAGCACTGGCAGTCATCTGGTGGGTTTGACTGCCAAAGTCGTTATGAGGGCCTGTGTCTGTTGATATGAATGCATGTTGGTATGAAGGTATGCTTTGGATGGGTGAGGAGAGAGGGCTGTGGGATTGGGAATAGGTAGTTGGAGGGGGGGAGAAGAAGGGATACTGGCAATCAATGAGGAGGCTAGAGCCAGAAAGGATCTCTGCAAGGCAGCCAGGGCACAGTGAATGCCTTCCAGGTAGGCATTGGACCACTGCATCTGTGATACCAGTCCCTGGATGGCATTCACAGTGATCAACTGCCCACAGAGATGGACCTCAGGAGGTCAATAGCCTCCTCATTGAGGGCAGTAGGGGGTGACTAGGGCAGCGGCAGAGGTGCCTGCAGCAAAGGAGATGCCCACCCTCCTGATATCAGCCTCCGAGGTCCCATGGGCTACAGCTTCCCCACTCGCCGGTGCCCCTTCTCCTTCACCTGATGATGCTGATGCATACAAAGACAGTGGAGGAGAGGGAGGGAGGGTGTCACAGAAAGACATGGTGCAATGGGTCAGTACCAACCCTACATTCACACAGAGTAAAAACATCATTATCTGTTGCTATGTCACGGCAGGCCATGCAGTCACCTATACATGCTGCAACAGTAGGACACTGTGCGGGAAACTACAGTAATGCTGATGTAAACTGCTGGAACAGAAGCACTCATGTACTTGATGAGGGTCATACTAGTCACACTTGCCCAGTGCCTGGCACATTCTCATGGTCATGTATGGAGATATTTCCTGTACACCTTACTTAATAGAATCCTGCATGGGTACGTAGCATGTCCACTAATCCATTGCCAAACAGCAGAGTGACATCTGGGCCCACTGTGCCTATCAACACATATAGTACATGGCAGCTGACTGAGGACGCACTAGTTACCTCTGTCACAGTGGTAGGCTGATACTGATGGCAATGCCCTGACACCTCAGGAGTACTGATGCTGATGGTAGATGCTAGGCTCCTAAACCTTGTTGATAGTGACCACACAAATTCCAATTTGGAACTAAATACCTATTGTTAGAAATATGGTCTTTGGTTGGCAGTCAGGTTACCCCCTGTCCAAGCAAGGACCCTCACTCTAGACAGGGTAAAGGGGAATCACCCTCAGTTACCCCCCTCTTGGTATCTTGGCACAAGCAGGCAGGCTTAACTTCAGAAGCAATGTGTAAAGTATTTGTACCAACACACACAGTAATACAGAGAAAACACTACAAAGTGGACACCGCACCAATTTAGAAAAATAGGTAATATTTATCTAAATCAAATAAGACCAACACAACAAAAATCCAACATACACAAGGTAAACTATGAATTTTCAAAAAATAAGAGTTAGAAAACAGTGAGAATGCTGTTGTTACTTAAAGTACCTGGTTGGCCTAAAAAACAAAGCCGCACGTGCGAGCATGCGTACATCAGAAAAGGGTAGCGATGTGTTGATTCCTTACTCACAAGTGAGGCCGTGCATCATTTCCTTCTCCGGTCGGGTCAGCGAGGCGTTGTTTTTTCTAACTCGACAGAGAGCGATGCATCAATTTCCGGGTGGAGGCACCTCGGATCCACTAGAGTCGGGTTGACTTTGACGCCCGGGGACGATGCGTGGAACATCCGGTTGCACAACATCATAAAACCACGCTGCGTGGGGCTTGCATCGTTATCATCCTCCGTAAGCTGGTGTTGCACGTCATGTCTCTAGCTGCAATGCGTTGATCCCCCAGCCACCATGCAGGTGGAGCGTCGATTTCAGCTGCGAAGCCGGCGGCCCGTCATTTATCAGCTGCATTGCGGAAGGTGCATCGAAAACTTCCCCGCAAGTTGTTCTGTGCACAGATTTTTAGTTCTTGTCTGCCAAATTCACCTTTCAAGGGCCCAGGGACTGGATAAAGCACCACTTGGCAGGGCAGGAGTCTCAGCAGAGAGTCCAGGTACTGGCAGTGGAAGTCTTTGATGTCCCTTGGAGATTCTTTTCAAGCAGGAATGCACAACAAAGTCCAGACTTTGCCCCCTTCCACAGGCAGAAGCAGCAACTGCAGGATAGCCCAACAAAGCAAAGTCAAAGGCAGGGGCAGCACTTCTCCTCAGTTCTTCAGCTCTTCTTCTTGGCAGAGATTCCTCTGGATTCCAGAAGCAATCTAATTTTCATGGGTTTTGGGTCCAATACTTATATCCCTTTCTGCCTTTGAAGTAGGCAAACTTCAAAGGAAAGTCTCTGTTGTTCACAAGATCCTTCCTTGCCCAGGCCAGGCCCCAGACACACCCCAGGGGGTTGGAGACTGCATTGTGTGAGGGCAGGCATAGTTCTTTCACGTGTGAGTGACTACTCCTCCCTCCCTCCCTAGCACAGATGGCTTATCAGGGTATGCAGGCTACACCCCAGCTCCCTTTGTGTCACTGTCTAGAGGAGAGGTGCGAACATCTCAACTGTCAAACTGGCCCAGACAGGGAAGCAGAGTCACAGAATGGTTTAAGCAAGAAAATGCCTACTTTCTAAAAGTGCCATTTTCAAACCAACAATCTAAAAACCAACTCCACTAAAAGATGTATTTTTAAATTGTGAGTTCAGAGACCTTAAACTGCAAATTTCTATCTGCTCTCAAAGGGAATCTGCACTTTAATAATATTTAAAGGCAGCCCCCATGTTAACCTATGAGAGAGATAGGCCTTGCAACAGTGAAGGCTGAATTTGGCAGTATTTCACTGTTAGAACACGTAACACACATCAGTACATGTCCCACCTTTAACATACACTGCACCCTGCCCATGGGGCTACCTAGCGCCCACCTTAGGGGTTCCTTACATGTATAAAAAGGAAAGGTTTAGGCCTGGCAAGTGGGTACACTTGTCAAGTCGAATTGGCAGTTTAATACTGTACACACAGACACTGTAGTGGCAGGTCTGAGCCATGTTTGCAGGGCTACTCATGTGGATGGCACAACCAGCGCTGCAGGCCCACTAGTAGCATTTGATTTTACAGGCCCTGGACACCTCTAGTGCACTGTACTGGGGACTTACTAGTAAATCAAATATGGCAATTATGGAAAACGAATTACACATATATTTCAAATAGGAGCACTTGTACTTTAGCACACGTCAACAACTGCGAAACAGAGGCAACATGTTAGAGGAGACCACGCCAAGGATGACAAGTCTAACACCCTCATAAGTCACTGTCTGCATGGTATGGGCACGCATCTATGAAACCAATCCTGCCAGGGTGGCTTATATTCCTAGTCGGCGTGCAAATACCAATGACCTACGCAACATCTTCCCACTAGTAGTCAACCCAAAGCCATACAAGCATAACATTATCAAGGTGTGAGTGTGTACTTACCCCCTTGTGGTTGCTGTGCTGCCCTCAAGCGCCCATCCACCTCAGGGTAGACCACCATCAAAATGCGGGCCGTTAGGGTCCAATGGGTGACCCTCCCTCGTTGGGAGGATGTCCCCAACTGGGCCTCTGTGGTCTTAGGTGCCCAGAGTCTCATGTCCTCCCACCGATTTCTGCAGTGGGTGCTCCGCCGGCTACGACACCCAGGGTCCACACTTGCTTAGTGATGGCACACCAAATTCCCTTTTTCTGGTGGGCGCTGACCTGGATGGGTGACACAGACAGAAGGACAAAGTCATGTAGAGCGGCATTACAGGATAAGCACTGGACATCACACATCAGACACATCTCATGACCACACTCATGTGTCATCACACCAATAATGCTCAAACTCCTTACCCATCTCCATGCATCCACTCTGTATGCCTCGTCCCAGTGCCTTTCATCCACACACACATTACTATCAACCAGGACAGTGACGAAAGACTCGCCTGCTGCTCTGGTGCCCTATACAACTGTTCATACAGGGGTAGGACCCCGTCCACAAGCTTGTCCAGCTCCTCTTGGGTGAAGGCTGGGGCTCTATCTCCTGTAGAACAGTGATCACCATTGGTCCAGTCTGCCATAGGCAACTATGTCATCAAATGGGGAGTTGCACGGCGGGTGTGACCGCCTACCGCCATCACGTATAACTGCGGCAGAATGAGGTTACTTCCATCTGTCCTGTACATGCAGGACAGGCGGCTGGCACTTAACAGGCAATAAGTGATTAGTAGATGAAGTTTAGGTGTGTCATGGATGAAATATAGTGACTACTGAATAGATTGACAACGTCCACACATTGAAGACATCAACTTTTGACTTCTCCTCTCTTCTATTCCAAGGTGCAAGGGCGATGATGAGACAAGCCCTTGTGTACCGGCCCCTAGTCGACCTTGCTACCCTGGAAGGGAGACACGTCATACAGACAGATCGTCTGAACCGTCAGACCATCATGGAGCTGTGTACCCAGTTGGAGCCTGATCTGTTGCCTGCCACATGTCAGCACTATGCCATCCCTCTCTTAGTACAGGTGTTGTCAGTTCTCCACTTCCTTGCCTCAGGGTCGTTTCAGATGACAGTGGGCTTGGCAGCAGGGATGTCACAGGCGATATTCAGCAATGTGTTGAAGGTTGTGCTATGTGCTTTTCTCAAACATCTGCCCTGCTACATCAGGTTCCCCCAACTTGTGGATTTGTTAAAGCTGCCTTCTACGATTTGGCACATGTTCCTCATAGATGGTACCCACATTGCCTTGGTTCCACCCAGGATAAATGAACAAGTATACAAGAACAGGAAAAACTTTTATTCCATATATGTCTATGTGGGGTGTATCGCTGACCAATATATCTCCCAGGTTACGGCCAAGTTCTCTGGCTCTGTGCATGACTCATCCATTCTGCAGAACAGCCACGTCCCACACATGATGGCACAACTACCGCGGGATCGGGCGTGGCTCATCGGTATGCATCCAGAAGTATGTGTGCCCCTTTAATCTCACTGCTCTTCACAAATCTGCCCTGTGTCCCCACCGGTACTGAGATGTGTCCTACATTGTGCACACAGGTGACTCTGGCTTCCCTAACCTTCCCTGGCTGCTGACACCTGTGAGATATCTGACTACTGATGGTGAAAACCATTTAAATGAGGCCCATGGCACATCTAGGCGTTTCATCGAAAGGACCTTTGGGCTACTGAAGGCCAGATTCCACTGTCTACACGTCTATGGAGGTACCCTACTCTACAAATCACTTAACGTCTGCCAGATCATTGTTGCCTGCTGCATGCTACACAATCTGGCCCTGAGGTGTCACATTCCATTGCTGGATGTAGAGGAGGTGGCAGCTGGACAAGTGGCTGATGAAGGGAACATAATGAGTGGTGAGGAGGAAGATGATGAGGATGCAGCTGACTCTAGAGCAGAGGGGTAATTCAACAATACTTCCCAATAAGTAATAGGTATGTGTCAAGTGTTTTGTATGTGACCTGTAGCCCTGTCTGCCTTGTGATATAGCTATTCCGGGTATCTGTCATCAGTGGAGGTGTTGAGTGCAGTTCTCCCTCTGGGTGGATTTGGGGAGGGAACATTTTGCCCATCAGAGAAGGTGTTACTGTTCAAATGTCAGTGCTAGTTTCACTCTGCTGTTGTGTTACATCACTCATGCAATTTATTTTCCATGTGCTATGTTCCCTGTAATGCTTTGTCAACTGCACTTGTAGTGCCAAACAACATAGTGGTGTCATCAGTATTGCTACTTATCCTCACAGTCCACAATGGGAGAATTTGTAACCAAACTGTTACTGCCTGTGGAACATGCCTTTTGATGAGTTTTGTCAGCTGTGGGGAAAGGACCATTGGGTATGGATGTCTTGGAAATGTAGACCTGACATCAGCATAATGGTTTGAGATTCCACCTGCCAAATCACACTCAGTATTTTGACATTGTACTGCATGTGTGTTGAGTGACCAACATTGACTCCTATTGTGATAGTTGTCCCTTTCTTGGTTTATTTGCAGGGCGTTCGTGTGGTGCAACTCTGGTTCCTGCCTTGCGACTCCCTTGACACATGTATCCGAATATGTCTGCTCTACTATCAACCCTGCTGCATATTGCTGCCCGTTCCGTCTATCTCACAGAATTTTGCAGGACAATGGTTTAACTGTAATGGCATGTTATACAACAGAAAATCTTACTTATTACAATTAAGGAACGTAGGTAGTAGCTGTGCTCAAAGGTGTTTAATGTTATTCACAGGTGCAATGGGTGATGAGTGGGGTCATGGGGGATGAAATCATCAGAGTTGTTGCCCCAGCTGTATGTAGTCCAGATCCAGTATCTATGGGGCCATGGAAAAATTGAGACATGACAGTGGACAGTCAACAAAGTGTGTCAGTCACAGACAAGGGAGAATGTTCAGGAGAGAGTCACTTACTGGCAGGGGTCTTGGTCTTGTCATCAGGTCCTGCAGGATGTCTGGCTGGAGATCCTCGCTTGTTTGGGGGTTTCTCAGCTACAGGGGGAGGGGTGCTGGTGGTCTGCAGGTCCTCTAGCAAGGCCTCCATTCCGCTAGCTGCCGCAGATGTGGAGGGCTCTGTTGTAATGTGGGTAGTGGAAGGGACCTGCTGGTGGGTGGAGAACGCGCGCAGGATGGTGGTCAGTTCCTTTAGTAGCCCTGCAATGGAGGCCATGGTGGCATTGAGGGTCTGCCACTGCTGCATGGCCTCCTGGTGGAATTCCCTCTGCAGGTTTTGATTCTCCCTCACGGTTGTGAGGATCTTGCCCATAGTGTCCTGGGACTGGTGGTATGCTCCTAGGACTTGGGAGATGGCCTCCTGGCCAGTTGTTTGGTGTGGGTGCCTCATCCTTTGGACATCAGGTGCCCTCCCTCTGTCTCTGACCCCTTGTGCCTGTGCCCCTGGCACATTGTGCCCACTCCTAGTTGCACCAGGACCTTCATCGTCTTGGGTGTGTGGCATTGACTGTGGAGTCTGAGCACACTGCTGATTGACTTGTCCTTGGGACACAGGTTTGGGGATGAAGGGTTGGCTGTGCTGTAGTTGCCACATGTGTGGGGGGCTCTGATGTGTCCAGGGTGGGGCTGGTGGCAGTGAACTGACCAGTTGTCCCAGATGGCCCAGGCAAGTCATCAATATCCAGACATCCACTGGGGCTTTCATCTTGGGGAGGGATGTCTGTCTCTGGCACAGGCTGCCAGGTGGCAGTGGAAGCGGAATTTGTGGATGGAAAGGGAGGGAGTTACATTGTGGAGATGTACTTGTACGTATCATCATCTGATGCATGGAGTATCTTGACTTATTTCCCAGGGATGGCAATGACAGATGCAGCACTGCAGACATTGCTTGCGGGTGACATATTATGGCATTGTTTCCATTTTCCATTGAGGGTTGAGGATTGTGGATAGCATTGCTGTAATTGCCATGTGCTGGAACGCAGTTGAAGCATTCAGTTGGTGTGGTATGTGCTATCGTTTTCCGTGCAGGTGTTCCACTGTGAAGTGGGACTGTGATGTTTTGATGTGTAAGGTGTGATGTATTGTGGGAATTGGTGCTTGGCATTGTGCTTTGTATCCTTTGTATCCGTGCATTAGGGAAAGACTGTGTGGGGATAGTGGCAATGGAGTGGTGTGGCATGCAGGTGAGGGTGTAGGGTGATTGTGGGGGTACAGAAGTGTGAGATGGGGTGGATTAGGGAGTGATGGGTGGTGGGGACACATGCTGGACAGGAGTGGTTGGTGCCTGGGGAGTGTTTTTCACTTACTAGAGTTGAGTGCTCTGATGATTCCAGTCAGGCCCTCAGGATGCATGATGTCCAACACCTTCTCCTCTCATGATGTGAAGTCAGGGGAAGGAGGTGGGGGCCCCCTGCCAGGCTTGTTGATGGCAATCTAGTAACGTGATGTCATGGAACTCACCTTCCGCCGTAGGTCGTGCCACCTCTTCCTGATGGCCTCCTGCATGCTTGGATGGTTGCCCACTGAGTTGACCCTGTCAATGATCCTCTGCCATAACTCTATTTTCCTGGCTATTGAGGTTTGCTGGGCCTGAACTCCAGTTGTCCTCTACCCGGGCGAATTCATCTCCCATGACCCTCACCTCATCATCTGTGAAACATGGGTGCTTCTGACGGGACATGGTGATTGTGTTTTGGGTGGGGTGGGGTGGTGTGTTGTGTGTGTTGGGGGCAGTGTAGGTTGCTTGGTGGGGTGGGAGTGTTTGGTTGTGTGTGCTGGTGGTATCTGGTGTATGTGTGCAGTGGCGATGTGTGTATTGTGTTGGTGGTGCAGTTGTGTGGTGTGTGATGCATGGGAAGTGTGTTGTGCTTGTGGTATCGACATGCAGTGTCATCCGTCATTCTGCTCCTTGATGTCGCTGTTGGTAGTTGTGGTTGTCAATTTGCATCCTGGTAAAGGGGCCATTTGACTATCCAACATGACTTAAGGCACTGCAATCTTTTGCCAGTAGACAAGTAATGCCAAGCTGACCAAAAATCTTAGCTGTATCTTTAGAATGAAGATTGAACTAACAGTTTCCTAAAATGACATCACGTCTAACATGTGTAGGACCACGGAAACACCTAACCATATGACTCAAAATGCCACTGAGCAAGACTTATTTACTATCAGGTGACTTCCAAATACCACTCTCCTCTATAACACTACCTGTTAAAATCCATCTTTTCCTTTCATCGTCAGGGACATTATTTTGTAAAAGCCCCACCTTTCTCAAAGTAGGAACTGTTTTTGACAAAAAACAATTTACATTCTCCTTTTCAGAGTTACAGTAGTACATCTTGACTATTAGTTCTTGGTTTGGTGCACAACTAGGTGACATCAATACGCTTGTGGTCACAATCACTTTCTCCTTCATCAGAATCCTCACAAAGTCTTGGTGAGAGAGTGGCGGGATCCAAGGTATTGATGGACCACTGACAGAACTTTGGAAACACAAATATTTTGTGGACAAAAAATCGCGTCAAAATTATCGAGGACCAAAATATTGAGAAGGTAAGTGCAAATAGGTAAGTATAGATTTACTATTCTTACCTCTATATCTAAGTACTTTGAAGCTATGTATATCGCCAAGGTACAAATGTAGAGTTATATATATATACAGTAAAATGTTACTCACCTATAGAAACTTACCTTCATGATATTTTTGTCCTCAATATTTTTGACACAATATTCTGTCCACGATATTTGTGTTTACGATATTCTGTCTAAATACCTATAGCTGAGTTTGATAGAAAGATTCTCAGCTGCTAGGATTACTTGCTCATACGTGGTCAATTGGATATTTGCCAAATTATGAGTTTGAGTTGGAGTCAGCAAAGCGTCAACTAAATGTATAATCCATTATAATCCATTCATTCTACTCTTTTGCACGAAAGGTTGTGGCAGTGCTATATAAAAAGACTGGAGATGTGGCATCTACAGGGTCTAATGAAAAATAGGCCACATGCTGTTTGTGCCTCTGTGTTGCTGAGTAAGTTCTGAAAGTGGACACCCTCTTTCATGGCAGAATAAATAAAACTATTTTTCATAATCAGACATTCAAGAGTGGGTACAGTACAACTATGTCTGAGTTGCAGGAAGGCATTCATATGTTCAACATCAAATGGTACAGGACCACTCACATCATTGTCTGTAATCCTCTGGCTTAGCTATTAGGGAAAAGGTTGGAATCCGCTGACAAGAGTAGCCAACCATTCCCACTTCCTTTTGGGTCGTTAGTGGGTGCACTTTCACAATTACAGAAGACACCTTCTGCAATTGCTCTGCAGACACCTTCCTCCCTCATTTCTCAATTTTATGACCCAAATACAGAACTTCTGTTTGACAGTAATACCATTTGTTTGGGGGGACTTTATGGCTGTGCTCTGCAACATGGTTCAGTAATGCTATTGTGTTTGAAATTTTCTCTTGTTTTAGTGACCATCAGGTCATTGAAATATTGCACCAAGACTGTGTTACAGGGAGGGTGCAAACTCTCTAGATCTTTCTTCAAGCTTTGGGAGAAGCTCAATAGACTCCATATTCCTCTGTGGAATGCAGCGCCAGACCATTACTCTTTTTAGTAGTCTGAATGCAAAGAAATACTGACTATCCTCATGAAAAGGGATGACGAAGAACGCTTAGCACAAACTGATGATAGTGAACCACTCCGCATTAGGAAAGATGTGGAACAAAATGACACAAGGATTCAGTACCACGGGACAACAATATCATAATTTTTTCAACTGTTGTGCGCTATTCTCCATTTTACACTTGTTTCTTTATTTTCCATGATCTCATGATACCTTTCACTCGTGAGCCTTGTGATTTCAAATTAAAGTTTAAATCTTTGTATTGTACCTGATTGATACACCACCCAGTGTACAATATAACACTCAATTTATCTTGCATAAATAATGAACTGGTGATTGTTTTCTACGGATCCAATTTTTACTGGGACATTTGCTGACATCCTAATGATGATTTGTTTGTTACTTATGGCTATAACTTGGACTCCTTTTAATGAGAGGGGTGGATTTCAAACCTCAGTTGATTGAACTGTGCAGCTGGTAGTACCTGTATGGGTAAAAAATGACACTGGATGAGCTTTCATCTCACCATCTATGTTAGGGCGATTTTGATCTACCTCTAGGACTGGACCAAAGGCATGTCTCCTCTCCCCTCAGGCAACATCATTGTACCTGCATTTGACTTGACATAGTAGGTACATGGTTTTGATGCAATCTGTGGGAAATTATTGCTCATCACTGAAGGATTTTGTTGAAAACCACACTTAATTTGACAATGCTGGACTTTATTCTGTATATTATAATCCATAATTGTTGCTAAAGCCAAGTTCCCCTTGAACTGCCTTTGAGTTTCCACGCTGTGCACAGAAGCCAGTTGGGATAGGGCTGCTACACCCTTGTGCATTAGCTGATTCAGGTTCTATTACATCTGTGGAGCCATTTGCAACTAATGTTGCACTCTATCTGGATTACATCTCCTCTCTTGTTACCAGTGACCAGTGTTCACACAGAAATGGCAAGGTGTATTCCTTTTCAACACATTAAAAATTTTATTAGACATATCTGAATTGTTAACAAAACCTCTGCATCTGCCTTGCAACATTATTTCCAGCTTGCACAAACTGAAAATCATTACTTTGCACACCTTCTCCATGCATACCTGAATCTGCACCTGAATAAAAACCAGAATCAAAACCAGCATCTGACAACTGGGAAAAGCTCCCTTTCCCGCCACACTTCTGAAAATACTTTATCTAAGCAGCCATAAGATTCTCATTAATCATCCTCTGCTTCGCATGAAAACAATCACTGTAATACTTGACGTACTTTTAAATTTAATTGAGAGATTTTGCTTTCCCACTCATCACACTCTGCTGAATATGGGAACTAATCTCTGGTAGGAAATCCAGACTGAAAGCTGAAATGAATCTGCACACTCTGCTGAATATGGGAATTAATCTCTGGATGCAAATCCAAACTGAAAGCTGGAATTAATCCACTAGCACCGTCCTTCACTTGGCCATCAACTCTGTTTTACTGTCTGTAAATCTGAATTAATGTCTTATAATATTAATACACTGACTTTTTAGGCCCTGTGTGGGCCTCCTAATTTTCAACCATTTTATTTCTTTTTGTGGCACTTTAGCCTTCAAATAATCAGCATTTTTTTCACAACAGTAGATGTTCCATTCTGGGACTGAATCCCTGGAGGTTCTTAATTTGGCCAATTTGCTACTGCTTTTCACTCCAATCACAAATCTTTAGGAATAATAATCTCAAACACTGTATTCAAATCAACTAAAAAAACATTGAAAAATGCCAAAATTATCTCTACTTCTGTATAGCATGTCAGGAGATCAGACCTTGTTGATGGCACATCAACATATGTACCTCCATGTTCTTCTAACAGAGGGAATCCTGCAACCACTTCACACTCTGTATCACTCACACTTGCTCTGATTCCTTTTTCCACTTCTTTAATTCTGTTTTCATTCTTTATTCAACTGTTGGCCTCTGTGTCCTTTCAAATGCCCCCAGTTATTTATGAGTTTAATAATTTCCCTCACATTTACTCTCAAGCTGAAACACTCCATTTGTTGAATTTCACTGTCACTCAATTCCATTATGTCATTCCTACACACTCGCTTTCCGTAGAAGTTCACACCATGTTCATCTGCTAATTACTTTAGGTTGTCATATACATCACACATGCACATCGCTGCTTTCTTAAACAAAACAAATCAAATTTAAAAAAATCTTTATTCGTATCTTTCATAGTTATCCATAAAAGAGCATATGTACAAAGTTAATTAATAAGTTAAAAAGATGAAAAGAAACATCAATAAATAGCAATAGGATATATGTACATAAGATGATCATTACAATAATTGGAACCTGTAGAAATTTGCATACCTGATCAAATAGTCGATTGGTCGTCTAAAATATTATTTGCCGAACTGTGCATCAAAAAATAAGCAAATGGGACATATGCACATAAGATGATCAGTAAAATAATTAGAACCTCTTAAAATTTGCATACCTGATCGAATAGTCATTTGGTCATCTAAAATAATTTTTTCTGAGCTGTGCAAATTTACAGCAAAGTGCTTAACAGTTAGAATCAATATATTGCCTTTCTTATATCACTGCAGCAATAAAACGATAAATAACCATGCATATCAAATCAGACTGGAGTAACTGCAGATGAAAAATAGCTTCCTTACACCTCCTGATATTTAGTGATTTAAGAAGTGACATTAAAAAGACCTTCCTCTGCTCTTTGTACAGCTTACAGAATAAAAACATATGCATTTGTGAATGTTCTGTACGCATTTAACATGGACAGGGTATTAGGTCTCTATTGCTGTACACCTTAGGGAGATAAGCCACTAAAAAATGGACCAGGCCAAGGGGAAACCTTGTCAGTAAAAATCTATGGTGCTGCAGGACAGTTAAAAGATAGGGTTCCACTTTGTATGTCGTACATAAGGGAAGATAAGCTATCACCATCCCTTCCCCAAATCGTGCCTCTCTCTATCAGTAGCCAATTTCTCTTGAAATTCATTTTTTACTACTGGGATGTTCTGCTTGACTACGGCCCCAGGGATAAAGAATAAGTCTGATCTGTTAAGGCTGCTCAGAGACTCTTTAATATGCATAACCCAGGGACATCTCTGTACTCCATCCAGCCTCATGCAGTCCATAAACAGTGTCTAAGTAAGAGCTGCTTCCGGCCTAGTCCAAAAAGACATCTAGAGGGCTAAAGGGGCTAACTTAATCAAGTCCTCCAGAAAAGGGAGACCTAATTCTGCATGTGGAATTGTAGCGGGAATGCTCTGTGAGAGTGAGAGTAAACTTCTCAGAAATGTGTTTTCTCTTATTTTCAGAGATGATGTGCCCGTATAGCCCCATACCCCAGCCTTGCCTTATAGATGGTGGTGATGGACTTTAGTGGTGCGCAGCCTAATTTGATGTTGAATTTGCGTAAAGCTGCCACTGCTTGGTTGTATTGTGTGACCCTAATTTCTCTAAGGTTCTTCTAGGTAAGCCCATTATCAAAGGGAATCCCCAAATACATGAAGGTATTCACACTGCTTGGTTGGATGCCTTTAATATAAAACTGAGGTGCTCTAATTCTCAGGTGGCCACAGATCATAGTATGTGATTTTGTTTTGTTTGTGGACAATCCTAAGGCCGTCAAGAAATCCACAAATCTGTTAAAAAGTTTTTGAAGGCCCCTTCCAGTTTGTGCCATCAGGACATAATCATCGGCATACATTAATACCGGTTGTGGTCTGTCAGAAATCTTAGAGGGATCTGCCTTTTCATCAATCAGAGCTTCCTCTAGACCATTTATACAGAACGTGAAGAGGAAGGGTGCAATAACACAATCCTGTCTTACTCCTTTCCTAACCTTAAAGGGGCTGGTGCATTGCCCCTCTTGCCCAAATCTGATCTTAGCTTCCAAATCATTGTGAAGTTGGGCCAACACTATTTTTGGATTAGTACCTTTACAGGTTAGCATTACCAATAATTTGCTTCTGTCCACATTATCAAAAGCTGCCGTTAGATCCATAAATGCAAAATGAAGACACCCATGCTTCGCCCCCACGTACTTTTCTCTGATCAGGTGGAGGTTCTAACATTGGTCGACTGTCCCCACTGCCTTCCTGAAACCAAACTAAGACTTGGAAATGATGTTATTGTCAAGAGCCCAGGCTTCCAAATGATCCAGGTGGATTCTCCCAAAAATCTTTGTGGTGGCGTCAATCAGAGAAATTGGCTGATACAAGCAGGATCACTACGGTCTCTCTTCTTAAACATTGGGATAATAATGGCACTGGACCATGAAGGAGAAAGGACAGAGGTCGGCGGAGCTCTGAAAAAATTTACCAAAATTGGAGCCCAAAGATCAATGTTATACTTAAAGAGATCAGCTGGGACCCCCTCTGGCCCTGAGGCCTTATCTGGCAATGAGCCCTTAATAGCTAGTATGACATAATTCAGGTGAATATCCAGTTCCTCAATGCCAAGCATGGCAAGGGCACTTACGACAGCCATTTTGCAGTCATCCAATCGACCTTCATATAGCTTTGCAAAATGACTGACCCATCTCTACTCTGGGATGAGTACCTTAACACCTTTGTTGGTATCAAAGCTAAAAAAAAAGGGGTATTGACAACTTTCCAGAATTGTGCCCTGTCATTATTAGCTGAGGCAATGGTCAATTTCTCCCATACTTATACTCTCAGCACTTTCTTCCTAGCTGTAACTGCCTTTTTGTACTGAGCTCTGCATTTCGTGACCACTGATTTGTTTCTCTGAGTGGATATTAATGCCCATATGAGATTTGAATGGGCGTGAGTAGTTGATTTATTGAACCATTTTACAAGTTTGATTTTGGGAGATTGGGTAGGTAGAGTTAAATGTGCCCCAACTGCCATGCAGATGTCTGCGAAAGCTCCCAGGACCTGGGATGGGGGTAGCTCAGTATTTAGGCAGGTTTAAAAGGTGTCCAGGGTTTTGCCCACAACCCCACCAAGAGAGTTTCTTTGTCCACTTTTTGCCATTTACATAGCACACCTTTATTCCTATGGTATTCCACAGGGCCTCTCATTTTCTGCAGACTTCTCTTTCTGGAACCATATTGGAATGATAGGACCAGTGGATAATGATCGCTGAAGCCTTTTGGCACAACCTTAAAAACACCCAGTTTGTCCCGCCAGACCTTGATATCATTATATGATCAATTACAGACCCGCCCCCCCCCTCCCAATGAAAGTAATATGGGGGAGAGTAAAGGTCGGTGACATGCCACTTGCCAACACTAAATCATGAGTCCTCGTAAGATTATTTAGCTTGTCCCCACAGGGGCTGTGGGTTAGGTGGAAATAGTTGCAATCATCTTCATCATTTAATCCACATATCCTATTGTCCCCTGTGGAACAAAGGGAGAGATTGAAATCCCCACCTCCATATAATTATGAAATCCTTTTCCAAACAACAAACCATTTCCTCAATGGCCTTCTCTAGGGCGTGTATAATCTCAACGTTAGATCTCACAAAATTATTATAGTAAAAATTGACCAGGAGCATCAACGGGCTGCCCTTTATGGACAGCAACACTAGTTGATAGTAAGGGGAGTCAATTCTACATTTAGTTACCTTATTGCCTGAGGTGATGTTGATCAGCGTCATAATGCCCCCACTGCTGGGCCTGACAGATTTTCACGTAGCCAGGGTTGTGACAGACTGAAACCCATTGATATGAATCTCTCTAAAGACCAATGTTTCTTGGAGGGAAACCACCTCCCTGTTTTCTAACGAGGCGAGCCAATCATTACTGTGGTATTTCTCCCCAATATCTGCTACGTTCCAAAAAAGTGTCTGCCAGTGCAATGTGGAAGATCTTTCAGCACCTGCATGCTGCGAAATTGAATTTTGCCCCTGTACATCAAAACTCTCAACTTCCAAATTCTGGTCGAGAGGTTTTCCTTTCTGAATTCGTGTTCACTCGTGCCCTCACTAGCAGGACTATTTTGAGGGTGACTGCAGTTATGATTGGTTATGTCTGCATTTATCATTTGTGTCAGCGTGAGCGAATGGGTCAAAGGCCTGTCCCTCTCCTTAAGTCAACCAGCTTCATCTAGATAATGGCCCAGAGAACTATATCGGTTATGAGTGGGGACAGAAAATTTAGAGGCATTACCAGGGTTGTTGTTGACGCCCTTGGGTGGCTGATAAAAATAGCCCAGCAGTACAGCCTGGATTTTGACATTACTTTCCTGCGTAGTTTCATACTGCTTGAGTATCCATTCTACCAGCTGTGGGTTTTTAAAATTTACTACCACACAATCACCTGGGAGGCTTTTCTTATTGTTACCCAGCCAAAGTACCGTCCTTACTCCAATAACACCATTCCAAACGCACTCACTGCCCCTCCCATTGTTTTATTTAGCCAATGGATTACTTTATTTTTGAGTTGGTCATCCTGCTCGTTACTATTGAGTGACAGGGGTGGGACAGTTTTCAAAATGATTACTTAAGGGGTACATTGAGGTGAAAGTTGGAGAATGTGTAGGTTCTTTCCCATAGGTGCATTGTCTGATTTAACCTCCATCAGCCCTGTACTCCCAGGGGCTTGTCCTCTACCATTATTCCCTGGAGGAGGAGATAAGGATTTAACTAGAAATTTACTGCAATTGGCACATTGCTCCATAGGAGTGTTTATCAGCTGATTCGGTCCTCCTAATCTTGGATGTTGGCCCTTATGATGTACCGCAGCACAATATTCTGGTGCTGGGCCTGAGGGACAGACCACCGTGTCTGGCTCTGTGTTCGGGGTAAGGGTTAGGCTACACTTTGTGGATTCTAGCAAGTGTTTTAGTGTGGAGTCTATACTCTGCAACAAGTTTACTAGAGGTTTAAGGGCTTTCTCTAACAAGGATTCCATGTAGGCTTTGTCCCCATAATTGGCCTCAGGATCTTGGGGACCCACAGGATCCACCCTCTGTTTTTCCCAGCTTTTGATGGCTTACAGGCCAGGGGATTGCCCCACTTAGACCTGTTAAATTTGGAGGCTTTTGGCTTGGGCATGCTCGAATTCTGAGGGGTGGACTTATTCCGTTTTATAGGGGGAAAAGCAGTATCTTCCACACACACAGTGGCATCTTTATCATTAATGGACAGGTCATCTTCTCTACCAGAGGAGAAGTTTAGTTCGTCCTGCAGGACACATCCCTTTTGTATGACTGATATCTTGCGGCTCTTCTTTGCCTTACTACCCTCCAGGGGGGTCCCGCCCTCCTCCCCTCCCATAGTTATGATGTTACTTGTCTTGGACATGGGAGGAGGTGAGGAAACAGGTGTTTTCCTTGATACACCCGAGTCTTTCTTCGACCAATTCAATTTCGGTGTTTAGTGTGGACATGGTCGTGGTAAGCTATGACACTATGGAAGCTGTGGATTTAGTGTCTTTAGAGGAAGTCATAGCGCTCACCTTTCTTTTGTCCATTTTTACTTAAGTGCAATAGAACCCAGAGGAAGAATACAGCAATGCAATGTAAAGTAATGTAGAGTACCAACAAGTTCTGCTTGATGATGGATGTTAAAGTGTTAATATGTCTCCAGAGACAATTGCTCGAATTAGCCCTTTAATTGATTGTTTGATTGAGCAGGGTATTTTAAAAGAAATCATGGTAAGTCAATCAATCAATCATTTGTAAAGTGCATACTATCACCCCTAGGGTTATCCGGGCACTGAGGGTGCTGCATCTGCATCAAAAAGCCAGGTCTTGAGTTGCTTTCTGAAGACTGCCAGGGAGGGGTGCCATTCAGAAGTGGAGGGGGAGGTCATTCCAGGCTTTGGTGGAAACTAAGTGTGGCCCCTGCTGTGGGTGCGATGGATGCAGGGGACTTGTGCAAGAGCAAGTGAAGAAGAGTGCAGGTGTCTCGAGGGATGATGAAAGTTCAGCCATGTTTGATGGAGGATGGTCACATCTTGTAAAGGGCTTTGTAGGAGTGTTTGAGTGTCTTGAATGGGCATCTTTTCTGGACAGGGAACCAGGGGAGTTTCCTGAGGTGAGGTATGATGTGGGTATGCTTGGGGAGGTCCAGCATGGGTCTGGCTGCAGCGTTCTTTATTGTCTGGAGTCTTCTGAGGAGCTGGGAGGGGATACCAGTGTAGAGCACACTGCCATAGTAGGCTGATGACAAGGGTTTGTGCAATGATCTTTCTAGAGTTTACTGTGATCCATTTGAAGATCTTGGAGAGCACGCAGAGGGTGTGGAAACAGGAGGAGGCTACTGCTTTGACTTGTTGTTTCATGTCCAGTTGCCTGTTCAGGATTATGCCAAGGTTGCGGGCGTGGTCGTAGGGAGTGGAAGCGGATCCAAGCTCTTCCGGCCACCAGCTGTGGTACCAAGCTGAGGTATTCTTTCCAAAAATCAGTACCTTGAGTTCAGTTTGTGGCATCTGTCTCTCATCTAGTCGGCTACGTCAGTCATGGCATTGTGGAAGTTGGTTTTGGTGTTAGAGGGGTCTTTGGTGAGTGATAGGACGAGCTGGGTGTCATCGATGTAGGAGATGATGTTGAGTCCGTCGGCTCTATCGATGTCTGCGGGGACATGTAAATGTTGGACAGCATGGGGGTGAACGATGATCCTTGGGGCCATATGGGGCTTGGTCCCATATGATATGCTTGAGAGTGGAGGTGAACAGAGGCAGACAGATGCTCTGGGTGCATCTTGAGAGGAAGGAGGTGATCTACTTGAGGATGTGTTGTTGAATGCCGATGTTGCGGAATCTGTCAATGAGGTTGTGGTGGGCAACGGTGTTGAATGCTGCCAACAGCTCGAGGGGAATCACAGCTACTGTTTGTCTTTGGTCTGTTTGAGGGTTCTGATGTCGTCTGTTGAGGAGATGAATGCAGTCTTGGTGCTCTGGTTGGCCCAGAAACCTGACTGTGATTCTTTGAGAAGGTAGTTCCTTTCTAGGTAGTAGGGCAGCTGTCGGTTGATGGCCTTCTCAGGTACTTTGGTTGGGTATGTGAGCAGGGAGATTGGCCGGTAGTTCTTGAGGTCGCTGGGGACAGCTGAGGGCTTCTTTAGGAGGGGTCTGATCTCTGAGTGCTTCCACCTGTATGGGAAGGATGCTGTGGAGATGGAAGCTTTGAAGAGGTTGGTGAGTTCAGTGCTGCTTATGTTGAATCCAAGGTTGAAGAGATGGTGGGGGCAGGGGTGGGCGGGTGCCCTGGAGTGGATGGAGGACATGATGTCAGCTGCACTAGTCTGGATGTCGACTGGAGACCAGGTGGTTATGGCTGGGCTGGGGTTTACCAGTTGGATGAAGTTGTCATGTCTGGGTGAAGTTGGTTGAGGGTTAAAGTTGTTGTAGATATTAGTGATCTTGCTGTGGCAGCTGGGTTTGAGAATTCCTTGACAATGTAGAATAGTTTCTTGGTGTAGTTGGTTGTGGAGTTAATGTAGTTGGTGATAGCTGTTTTTTGGCCTCCTTGATGAGCCAGTGGTAGTCGTTAAGTGCTGTTTTGTGTGTGGTCTGTCAGAGGAGTCCTTGGAGATGCACCAATATTTCTCGAGGCAGAGACAGTTACACTTGGTGGCTATGAGCTCTTTTGCCCTTTTGAATAGGAGAGAATAGCCATAAAGTTTCCTCTGCAAAATTATAGTATTGCAAGAAAGAAGGCTTGTATTTAGGTCATCACATTGAGAAAGGTGTGAGAAAAGTGTCATAAGAAAGAATCTAAAAAATCATGAAAATTAATCCTCCAGTAAAACAGAAGAAAGTCCAAATGTTTTTGGGAATGGTTGGCTACTGTCATCAGTGGATTTCAAACTTTTCCCTTTTGGCCAAACCGTTACAGACGTTAACACACAAGGATGTGACTGATCCGGTACCGTTGGATGAAAATTGCATAAGGGCCTTTACAGAGCCGAGAGATAGCCTATGCCGAGTCCAAGCTCTGGCAATGCCTGATTATAACAAATGTTTTTATTTGTTTTGTTGCAAGAGAGATAGACATGCACTCTCAGTATTGACACAGTTGCATGAAAATGCAAACAATCTCGTGGCTTATTTATCCGCCACACTTAATCCTGTAGCTGCAGCGTTGCCTGGTTGTTTAAAAGCTGTTGCTGCCTTCAGCATCAGCATAGAGCAGCATGAAAGCAGTGTAATGGAACATCAACTAAATGTTTTTACGAGTTGGAACACCTGGGGGAGGGGCCACAAGATGGTGAGACACCCCCCTGAACACTCTGCAACGATACCCAATACAGAACTCAGATACCTCAATCCGGCACCATTAGGGACCACACAGATGCTTATATAGACATGGGAATAGGCCAAAAGCGGATGGAGGGTCTCGTCCCACATAGCAGAAAGAGACACTTACCACAAACTGACACATCGAATTATCTAGGCACAAGATGGGGAGGAAGGAAGGGGGAGTTCAGGCTCCGAAATGGACTTCTGTCATAGTGTAATGTCTACCATTTCCTATGCCGTGACAAGAAAGACCGGGAGAATGAGATATACCACACAATAGCTAGATATGAAGCTACCACTGTCTACTTTACTTGTCAAATGTAATGACATACCAGATATATATCATCCTGTATGAGACATTGAAGGTGTCTACTGCTATAGGGCACAACTGACAAGAAGACCCCATAAAAGGATTGTAATGTTTGTAATTGAAAGTTAATAAACTATGTTTAAAAAAAAAAAAAAGTAAATGTTTTTATTCCCCACTTAATGGAGATTTTGTGAACCCGTACAAATATCCAGTACCTGACAAGTGTCCATTTAACCCATTATGAGCAAGTAATCCTTGCCTCGTCTAATGTGCATATCAAGAGATGTACAGTGTCAAACCTGCAACCCTGATGCCTATTCCTGTTGAAAGGGTATGTGACCGCGAAGATGAGGTTGAGCATGACTCTCTCAATGTGACTGAATTGTGCATCAAACTAAGACCTGATATTGAAAATGTTCCCTTAGAAGAAAATGTATATGTCATGTTCCTTGGTGGCTTCTGTTTGAGAAATAAAGATGGTACCCTGAGAGCCGGCTGTACAGTTTGCACAGTCTCCGGTGTGATAGAAGACTCCTGGCTTTGAGGAATCTTTTCAACATAAGTGGCTCAATTGGTAATATCCTAACAGATGGCAGCGGGCTATTACTTGATGCACCTAGCCCCTACTTCTCCTTATGTATCAGAAATTCAAAAGTAAAAAACTGTGTGCACTCATACCCACACCTGTTGCCAAGGTGCATTCCTTGAAACAAGGAGAGAAGTAAAGAAATACAAATAATGATGATGCACCACAATAAACTGTATTAGAAAGTCCAATTATTTAGTTTGAATCCATTAGAATCTTCTCTTTATTCTTTTTTTAAAATTCTTTAGAGCTGCACATATTCATAGCATAGCAAATAGCCAACGCATTTTGTACTTTAAAAGAGGCAATTTGTGCTGGTAACTGTAATGAATTCAACAAATGATAAATTTTTCACTGTTCTGGATTGGGGAACCAGAAGAGGTAATAAAACCTCTCCGGGAGCATAATTGTCCAAAATCATAAAAGACACTAAACCCATATTGGCTATCATAGAAAATTGTCACTTTAAGCTGTTCAGAAAAACAGTAAGGACTACTAATTACAAATATCCAAAAGGCTAGTATGGTATGTTACCTGGGAGTAGTTTTTCCAAGGATTTATTATGTGGAACATTTTAATGATCCAGTTTGGAGTGAGAAATCCAAGTCCAGAGTCAAAAGAGGAGAAAAGTGAATCAGAAATTAAAGGTGATATTTTGGTGCCATAATTCAATCAGCAGGTGTGATCTTGAATGACATCAAGATAAGAAAGTTGTCAACAATAGTAGATAAATTATCTATAGACATTGCAGGTGCTCTATTGTTAATGAACACAGAAATGGTAGCTATGAGATCAGAGGTTTGGAAAATTGTCTTGTTTTCGACATATTACTCATGAAATAAGGTGGACTTTGAAAAATGCTGCATGTGGAACAATGTTGCACATACTTCCCTGAGAATAGTACAGAGATAAGAAAATATGTTTCAAACATGACTGACCTGAAGAGAGACCTGAAATAACTGACAGCAAAGGTGCATGGGAGACTATAGGAACTGGTTTTAAAACCATTGGTAGATGGTTTGGAAATCTGGGGAAATGTATTGTGGGAACCATAATGAGGCCCCTATTGATTGTGATCTTATCAGCCCTAGTTGCAGGTTATAAATTATACAAGATACTGAAAGAGAAAAGAGCTAAGAATAAACAGAAGGGGAGAATTATGAAATGGAGAATAGCAGAAGCCTGTATTACAGTAATGTCAAGCAGTTAGAGTATTTAATGAGCTCTTGAAATGCACATCTAAGGGTTTTGTGCTGTCTCATTGAGAATGAGATTGACAGAAATTTGTGATGGCATAGTTGCCATCAGATGGGTGACTGATGTAGTCTAACCTAAGTCTAAGTAGTTCTCCTTGTGTCACAAAGGTCATTAGAATGTGACAGTTTATGTTTTATGCTAATCACATTTTAATGGTTAAACATAGAAAGCTGCACTGACATGCAATTTAAATGTGCACTGACTTGTATTTCAGAGTTTGACTTAGGTGGCATTTGAATGAAATCATGTTAGAAGGATAACATTGATTTTATAATGTAATTACAAATCTAGACTAGAAGTGCATATTGAAATGATATTGAATTTCTCAGGATTTGTAAAGGATTGAGTTTAAAACATGCCCAAATGTGGGAAAATGCAATTCTCTGTTGTGTTTAATGGAATGCAGTAATAAAGCTTTCCGGTTTGAAATGAAATGTATTATTCATAATAATGAAATATTATCAATGCTAAATTCATAAGTTTGCATATTACATATGTTTTACTAAAACATATTAATTAAATGCTTTTTTATGATTCTTTTGTGTTAGCATGAGTGAGGCCTGTTGAAGCTTGTAATTTGTGACTATGCTAGAAATGCTGATTCATTTCTTAACATTAATTTTGTTATAAGTTGTGTTCTCATGAGAAGCTTAGCTAGTTGGTAATAGGCTCTGTTGTTTAAGTATCGAGAGAATGTAGCGTAGTGTCCTTGACTTCAGACTTCCGTGGAACATAGACTGGTATCATATACTATTGGTTCAAACATGTGTGGAGTCACACAAATAGAAGATTTTACCATGACAGACATGGGAAAGAATTGTACTGTTACAACTTGGACTCTGGTGTTCAATTTTCATTGGATGATGTTTATTCAACGTGACATGAACTGATACTTTTGGTGAATCAGAATGCTTTTGGGAATTCTAAAATATTGATGGACATTTAAGTGTTGAGCAGTCCTGAACAGTCTCCATGGTGCGTAGCAGCTTACAGAGAACTCCTGATGATGGCAGATGTCTTGGTGATCCTGGTGCTTTGCTAATGAAGATTCCCTGAATGCTGTACCCTTGGAAATGTATCTTTCTCTCTGCCATTGCCTTTGAAATGTCTTTTCAGCTTCAGAAATCCTTTTATTTTCCCCTTCAGAATTCTCTTGACTGAGCTTCTGATATGCTGACGCTTTCCCTTATTTTTTATTTTTGCCTAACATAGTTAGTGACCTGCAGACTAAGATTATCTTTTTCCAAATTATTTTTGCCCTTTTTATGCTTTTTGTATTATGCCCGCATGTGTCTCTCCCCACACATATATTTCCCTGATTTGGTTAGTTGTAGTTTTGACCTGTGCCTGGCCAAAGATGTGTGACTCTGCTAATTTGAATTGACTGATGATTCTTAACTCTGAGCAACATATTACCTCTGTGAACCAGATATTTTTGTTAATGATATGCATTCTTCTTCTTGAATGCTTAGGTTTATTATTGTTAGTTTGCCTAAATCTATTTATTTGTCCACCCTTGGTGATGATGTACTTTTACAATTTGGTTTGAGCATCGCATTCATGACTTGTTTTTGTAATACATTTTAAACTTTTATTTAACTTGATTTCCTGTTTGGAGTATTCCTTCCATGGCCGCACTGGTCATGGTATTTAGGTTGTTTGGTGTTGTATTGAAATTCTATTGATGGTTCTATCACACCACCTACTGGGTCCAAAGATTCATCCACCTCGAAGAGCACTGATTTCTGGGAAGGATGACAATGTGACAGAATGTTCGAGGTTACTACATGGTGTGAATAAAAGGCAGTACAACTTCAAATTTAAATGTCTATGGATTGCATGCATCTGTCTCAACTCACACTATAGGTACTAAAAATTAGTTGCTCATCTATTGTAAAAGTATGAAAAACAAGGTACTACGGATTGAAAGGAAGGGTCAGTAAGGAGATGGCGTAGTCATGAAAAAATGTGTCATTAGCAAAGAGTTTAGAAATCTCCATACAACTACAACAGTAGTCCCCACACTGTGCGCCGAGGCACTCCAGTGCATCATCAAAACCGGCCAGGAGTGCTGCAATCGCAGTGGCTGAGCAGAATCCATTATAAATTACACCGATCTCTGGAGTGCATGCTGTGTGTGCTGGGTCTGGGGCCCACTAGGTGGTGGGTGGACTTGCTGCGTTGTTATAAAGTTTAAACCCTGATTCATGAAAAGCCTTTACTTGTTCTAGGGAACTCCGAGAAAATAGTTATGCCTATCCAAACATAAAGGATAATGTTCACCTGTATTTATAACACCATAAAAAGTTCAGGTTTTTTGTCTTTGAAGACACTCAAAAGTGTTTTTTTCAGTTTGAAGAAGACATTTATTAAATAAGAGTGCAACAAGTATTACATAACTGTAGTAATAGTTTTGAATACAATGGTAAAACAAGTGTTTATATAAAGAAGCATATTGGTATAAAATAGGTTGCACATGGATAAACAGTAGGGATGAGTACAAGAAGAAAAGAGAGAAAGAAAAAGAGTAAGAAGAAGTATGATATATGTAAAGTAATATTTGATAACAGTGAAAGGGGGGCGAGTTTGAGAATAAATTTAGAAACAGATAGTCAATATCAACAAATTGTCAGCACAAATTAAAAACATATATTAATGGAAAACATTAATACAGTTCAGGGAGGTTTAGGTACTTCTTTCAGTAAAGGCTGGTGAGCAATAGAATTGAAAGCTGAAGTATCCAAAAATATAGTGACTGGTGACTAATGTCTTGTTTAATAAGAAATGAAATGGGGTTGATATATACTCTATCTAGTCGATGATTATAACAAATGCTGTATTACCGGGCTTGAAAAGAGAGTTTTGAAGAGTTTTTCCAGTGTTTAGTAATTTCCTGAAAAGCAACTGCAATTAACAAACGAGATGTAACAATTTCACATGTACTATTCTGCCGCAGAAAATATGTTATAAATCTGCAGAGGTAGCATTGCATATCCAGCAGTTTGTTTAGGATTTTGGATTTATCCTGTGTAGAGTGGAGTAATCATAAGTCTATTAAAATAAAAATAAAGTTTGAGTTGAGTTTGCAGATCATGATGGTTTCCGTAATTTCAGACATATTTTATCCCAAAGTTTATTGAGCCATGAAACGTGGATCTTTTTTTGCACTGTAGCTCAACTTCCAACATATTCCTGTTGTACCGGGCCTTAGTAAGTAGTTTGTATATATGGGAGAAGCAATGGGGGATTTGGAAAGTAGGGGGATATGGTGAGTATCATAAAGTGGGATTGAAAAATTTGGTCAATGTAGATAAAGTATGAGTGATGCTTTTGTACTAATGTGTTAAATGTGTTTCATGTGCTTTTGGGAGATTGTATAGCAGCTATGTTTGAGGAAACATAAGATACTAACTGTTTGACAGAAGTTGGTGGATCCACAATAAACCTCTGTTTCTCCAGGATTTCCAAAAAATAGGTTTATTGTTAATTCTTAGGAGCTTGTTATGCCATTTAGAGGAATTAAGAAATCCCTCCTTATTTGAAAAATATGAGAAAAATATTGGCCTTTGTAATTTATCAGTAGCACTTTTAATCGGGTATGAGATAAAATGTGTGTTCTGGGTAAAGGAGATACATTCTTTAAAAGAGAAAGAGGATAGAAAATACAATTTAATATCCTTCCAAAAGGAGGAAGAATCTGTAGAGGAGTCTAATAAGCATTTAGAAGATTGTTTAAGTATGAAAGTAGTGTGATAAGATTGAAAGTGTTGAACATTCACACCACTGGAATATTTACTACGTTTAAGTTTAAGAAGGGACATTTCTTTTTCTTTATTCCATAAAAAAAGAGCAACGTATAGGGTGTTTTTAATAAAACAAAATGAGCAGGAATGGTGAGGGATTGCAGATAGGGTGAAAAGAATAATGAGTACATGTATCATCTTGATAGTATCAAGCCGATCCCATCAAGATAAATAGAAAGGGTGCCATCTAGTAGTTAAACTGATTAAGTGGTTTATAACTTTAGCTAGCTTTAACACTATTGTTTGTTTAATAGTACCAGAGACGTACACATTTAATTTTATGTTGGTTGCAAGCATATTTGGCTTGAAGCACAAGATGTTAAGCAGGAGAATTTCACATTTATCTAGATCAGTTTATACATTGTGCTGCATAAGATTTAACTGCTGCAATGAAAGCTGTGAGTGAAGAGTCAGGGTTGAATAAAAATAACAGAATGTCCTTGGAATAAACACAGATTTTAGTGTTTATCTCCACTTTCAAAACCATATATATTTGGATTTTGTCAAATGTCTGTAAGGAAAGACTCTAGTGCAAGTATGAAAAGAAGAGGGGAAAGAGGACATCCCTTTCTTACACTTCAATGCAAAGAAAAACAGGAAGAAATTAGATTGTATATAAAAATGAAGGATTTTTCAGAGTCAAGGGAAACAGTGGCTAGTGATTGTGTATTGGAATTAGTTAAAACTTTAAAAAACACCCTGTTATTATCTGAGATATGTCACCCTTTGATGAAGTCTGATTGTTCTTTACTTATGAGAAGGGGTAAAAAGAGTCAAGATGTAGGGGAAGAATTTTGGCAAAACCTTTTTAGTCAGAATTCACAAGACATATTAGTCTATAGCTTTTACATAATTGTGGGTCACGTCCGTTTTTAGGAATGAGGCATATTAGTGCTTCTTGAAAAGTGCAGCTGGATGAATTTGTGGACACAAAATGTGAGAACAATTCATGAAGTTTTGGTATTAAAAGTTTGGAGAAATGTAAGTAAAATTCAATGAGAAAACCATCAGGTCCTAGAGAAACAAACAAATATCGAGATTGGTGAAGCCACATGAGGAAGACAACACAACAGAACTCCAGGGTGAAACGAGGAAGGAGTGACAGACCATCCAAACTATTAAAGAATATTGTTGATGAGACAGGGAGACTTCACCTAACATGAATAAAAGAGAAGGAAACCAGTTATCAATATAGATTTTCTAAGAACATATAAACTAGATAAAGAGCATCTTAACAATAAAAACAATTCTCTGTAAGAACAGCAGAACAACAATCAAGTAGTAGACAATTGTGCAACATCGATGTCTTCTTCTCTACAATTGCCCAAAAACCTCAACGGAAGCTTCATAGGTTGTAGTTTTGCTTTTATAAGTTATTTAAAAAAACAACAATGAAATAGTCCAAATCTGGTATGGAGGTTCTGAAGAGCTGGTTATATATCTAGAAATTTCCTCCTTTTATCCACTCTAAATTTGGCATAGTCATGGGAAAAGAACAAGGAACAGCCTAGCCAAGATATTAATTTAGCTGCTTGTAGGTCTTTCAATAAGTCAGTATATTAAAAAAAAGTAAAGGATGACACTATTGGTTTTTGAGAGGAAGAGACAGTGTGTGGATTATGTCCTAGTCAATGTGCTAGTTGAATAATTAATATTGGTGTTTCAGGAAGTCCAAGAACTTTACAAAGGAATGACTGAAAATTTAAAATGGGATTGAACCCTTCTAAACCCTCTGCTAACCCATAAATGCAAAGGTTGTTCGGCCTATTGCGATTTTCAAGATATTCTTCTTGTTTTTTTAAATGGGTATCTTCCTTTTTCTATAAGTGTGACTTGTTGAGTAGTAGCTTGAATTGATTCCATTTTGTGCTCCATTTGAGTGGCTCTTATATTGATGGTGGACCATTTGTTGTTGAGGTTTTGAATGTGTAAATTTTTTCCTATGTTTGAGGGCTTTTATTTCCTCTAGGAGTAGTTCCATAGTTATAGGTGGAGGAGACTTAGGGCCTCATTACGAGCTTGGCAGTTGGACTGCCAGACCGTCAGGTTGGCGGTCCCAAAAAGACCTGCATATCAGCGGTCTTGCAGACCATCGTATTACGAGTTACACAAGCAGGACAGCCAATCAAAAAAGCCAGACCACTAGCGGCTTGGAGGCCATGAAATAGGTGGTCCAAACTCCAGCCCCAACAGCACAGCGGCCAACCACTAACCATATTGCAAGCCCAAAGTCGCAGTGACGGGCACCCATGGTGGTCTGAACCATGGCGGTTCGCGGTCACCAAAGTAATGCACAACGGCACATTGGATAGATTAGAAAACAAAACAGCTGACATACATTGCCACACTGGACACACCTGTAAAAGACACTGTAAAACACACCCCTTCACACACCACAATCCTTTGCATTTCCACAGTAAGACCCAGCAAGACAGAGTGACGTTTTCACACACTGCAGATACTGGGCACCATTTTTTTTACTATCCCATACAATACCCTGCACACCCATTTGTCCAGTCACACCTTTCTGTACTACCCCCTTTAGAAAGTCACTGTCACTCTTCTAAAAAGGTTTTTCCACTATGTCACGTTCCAGAAATCCCTGTTTCACAGATGAAGAGTTGAATCATGGTGGATGAAATCATAGGAGCAGAGCCACAATTATTTGGAGCACACGTCCAGCATACTCCTCTAAGTAGGAAAATGGAAATGTGGGACAGGACAGTCGACAGAGTAAATGCTGTAGGTACCACCCTGCACACAAGGGAGGACAGCAGGAAGAGGTGGAATGACTTCAGGGACAAGGTCTGTTCCCTGGTCTTCAGGCACCACCTACAGGCTAAGAAGACTACTGGTGGCCCTCTCAGTGTCCGATTACAACTCTATCTCTGGGAGGAGAAGGTTTGGCCATCCTGCATCCAGAGGGCTTGACAAAAATACCAGGGGGAGTAGAGTCTGGTAAGTAACAACACTAAAAAATGTGACCAAAATGCAAAGTCAGGCATGCTCACTGCTCACCTTTTGCTACCTTCGCTGTCACTCCACTTACCAGCCCAGGGCCCACCTGTCCAAAGACCCCTGTCTGGCATCTCACAATTGAAGTGTACCAACCTGGGAGGATAACATCTGTATACTGTGTGTAATACAGAGACTGACATGAATACAACTCCCAGCAGCCACTGTCCTACAACTCAAAACACCAGACCAGTGTTTCCTTCTCCAAACATCCTTTTTTTGAAACTTCCAATTGAAGTGTATCCACCTGGGGGGGGGGATAACATTTGTATACAGTGTACAGTACAGAGACTGACATGAATACAACTCCCAGCAGGCACTGTCCTGTAACTCAAAACACCGGACCAGTGTTGCCTTCTCCAAATACCCTTGTTTGAAACTCCGAATTGAAGTGTACCCATCAGGGAGGATAACATTTGTATACTGTGTGTAGTATAGGGACTGGCATATATACAACTCCCAGCCGGAACTGTCTTACAACTCAAAACACCTGACCAGTGTTTCCTTCTCCAAACACCCTTGTTTGAAACTCCCAGTTGGGAGGATAACATTTGCAAGTTTGTGTAGTATGGAGACTGACATGATAATAACTCCCAGCAGGCACTGTTACTGTTACTGAAACAATAAGCATAATGGCACCTTCTCTAAATACCCTTGTTCATGATCTCCCAATTGGGAGGATAACATATGAATAGTGTGTGTAGTACAGGATTGACATGTCTACTATGGGCCGAAGGCAATGTTACTGTTACTCCACTTAGCCAGCCCTATGTGCTTTTTACTAAATACCCTTGTTTGTTAACTCTCAATTGTGGTGTATCCACCTGGGAGGATAACATTTGCATACTGTGTATAGTACAGGGACTAACATGACTGCAACTCCCTACAGGCCCAGTTTCTAACTCCAACCACCAGCGCAGTGTTCTCTTCTCCAAAGACCTCTGTGTCCCAACTCTCTATTGACGTGCACTCATCTGAGAGGAAACCATTTGTGTAGTGTGTGTAGTACAGGGAGTCACGTGACTGCAACTCCCAGCAGGCCCTGTTTCTCTAACTCCAACCACCAGCCCAGTGTCCACCTGTCACTATGCACCTGTTTGTGAACCCTCAATTGAAGTTTACTCACCCGGTAGGGACCAAGATACAGATAGTGCTCAAATCAGAGACCTGTCTTGCTACATAGCTCCATCTTGACATGCTAATCCAAGATGAGAATATTGAGCATGGCAAGGACACTGTAACCTCTGCACAAAACAAGAATCCCAAAGGCCTCAAGATGCATCACCAGAATGCTATTGGAGCAAACACATTCACAAAGCACTGACCACATGATGACTCCAATCACATATACAACAAAGTCCTTGGTCTACCTTCATCACAATCAAATAGGCCTCAAATTGGTCAAAGCCACATCCTGCCCAGCCACTGTTTTGCCTGCACTGGTGGCAAGATGTAATAGTCAGCCCATCCTCCCAAGTGCCAATTATCTGCACAATTCAGCAGCTGCTTGACTTCAATGGAACTGGCCTGCTACACAAATGTCAGATCAATACAACCAATATCATGGGTACCTGTCACAATAGGATAACCTACAAATGATATATGTGCAAGGACTTTGAAAAATGTCACTGTAAACTTTTGAAAGTAGATGTCACAATACAACCAGTAACATTGTCTCTTTTACAATAACAGGTCAAACTACCACTGGGCACACAGAGGCCACAAAACAGAATGGCACTACCTCCATGGATGAAGCCTTCAGTGAAGAAGACACTCCTGTATATCTGGACGTGGAGGATGGTTCAGGCCCATCTATACAACCTGGTCAGGCCCCAACAGTGTGTTGCACTGTGCCCACATTAACACCTTCCAGCTCGGTTACCTCGACATCAGAGGCACCCATTTGCCCCCGACCTGTGTCCATAAGACAGTTCCTACCATTTTTTGCCCCCCAGTCCAGGATCCTGAGTTGCAACACACCATGAACAATGATGGTCCAGTAACCAGTGGAAGGGTGCACCGTGTGGCAAGGACACAGGCCTGTGCTGGTAGGGTGCATGGGAGGGATCCTGTGGGCCAGCGGGGTGAGATTAATGGGGCTGCCATCAGCCAGGACACTATCAGCCATGTCTTGGGGGTCTATCAGGAGTCCCAAGGTGTGATGGGCATGGTACTTGCAGAACTCCGGGAGATCAAGCAGTTGCAGAGGGACATCCATAGGGATATGCATGAGCAGTGGGAGGCCCACAATAACAACATGCAAAAAGAACAAGTGATGGACGGAATGCTGAACAATGTCAAACATTCTAACCAGTACAGAGATCTGGGTCTAAATCCATCGTTTTTTTGCTACCCATGCCGTTGCAGTTTGGACCCAGACAAATGCAAATCAGTCTTGACCTTGTGGCATGGTAAGCAAAAGAACGATGGATTAAACCAAGATCTTTGTGACTTGGGGTGAGTGTTTGCATTGTTCAGCATTCCGTCCATCATTTTTTCTTTTTGCTTTTGTGGCCATAAGTGCGCCAGGTATGCCCATACGTGGGTCCCGGGCTCTCAGTTTGGCTGATGAAGGGTGATGCCCTGAAACCAGTCCTAGGATGCTAGCTTCTGGTCCAGGGAGGGCCTGGCTTGGCAGCTCGACCTGGGTTGTCCCCATGAGGAACAGGGTCAAGACTGATTTGCATGTGGGTGGGTCAAAACTGGGGCAGCATGTAAGCAAAAAACCAATGGATTGTACACAGATCTTTGTAACTGGGGGTGGGTGTTTGCATTGTTCAGCATTCCGTCTATCACATGTTCTTTTTGCTTCTGTCACAATAACAACATGGCCTCCTTAACAGGGGTGGTGAGAAACAGTAACACCACCCTGAGCAGGGATCATCAACAACAATCTACCCCTTGCTTTGGTGCAGCAACACCAGGCCCTTCATCGGTGCCAGCCACTGGAAGGAAAGCACTGTCAGGAGAGGAACCTGCCCCAGACACCCCCGTTTCTGTAGCAGCAGATCCCTCCCCCCACACACACACAAACAGGAATGTCCAGCAAAGACTCCAGGAGGTGCGATTGGCAACACACCCACCACTGCTAGCTAGTGACCTCTTCCTAAAGTACTTTCTTTGTGTGCTGCATATTCACTCTGTTGGCTGTTCTTCAACCACAATCCAATCCTATGGGAGGAGTACACTGGACTTTGGACTTACAATTGTTTGGCTTGTACTCCAATGATTTCATCCACCATGGCTGAACCCTCCCTGTTCTATTCAACCATGCCTCAATATGATTTTTAAGCACAGATTTCCAATAAATCCACCTATCACAAAGTTGTTGTCTGCTTGCTTCTGTTCCACATTTTTGCTATGTATAGATGTAAGACCATATGAGCAGATGAGGGAGGCATAAGGTACTAATGCAAGGAGGGATATGTTGCAGGTACAGTATCCTGCTAAGGATCACTACCAGCACACACAAATACTATGCTACAAGTGTCTGGTCACACCAAACCTTTTATTCCAGTGTCCAAATGTTGGGGCTGTCATAGCCAGGAATGGCTGACTAATTGTGTCAAGGTACACATACCAAGGTGCAGGCCCCCAGACCACGGAAAGAATGGCCTTCTCAGACATTGTCCTGTTGAATAGACTAACAAAATAGTGACTGATGTCACCAGATTAAGCCTTATCACATACCAAACAAAAGTAATCCAACATCGCATAAACCAAGGTACAGACAGACAGAGGGCAGTATAACAGTCCCTGATCACAGGTCCATCATAATCCAAAGGCCTTGCATCTGGTGGTATGACACAAACATATGTAAGTGTTGTGGCACAGGCACTGTGGCCTGCAATGATGAAACACATTTACAGCTACATACAGGTCATACAAGAATAAGTTTTAGCCAATGTGAAGGGTGAATGCCTTGCTTGCCCTTGATGACAACATATTCCATGGCCACATGATCACACACATGCAGTTGGCACAACAAGGACAATGAACACATACAATGTGCACTTCTGACCTTTCATCCAAAAACTGTTCAAGCTGCCTTGGCACAGGTATCATACTTCCCAAATCTGTGACCCACATTACCTGGAACAATCCATGTCCACTTCCTATGTTGAAACAGCATCAGATACCTACCAGTGTCACAGCTCTAAAATGCCCACATGAGGAGGTCATGGTGAAGGGACCTGTACAAAGACATAACAAAGAGTAAAGGCTTGAAAAAATCTCTCCCTCTCCCAGGGTACCAATGTATGGCAAGAAATGAGTTTTAACATTAGTCATTGTGTCCCCAGCAAAATTCATGATTCATGTCAATGATAACATGTGCCAAGGCATTTTAGAGGGGATGAACGTGGCAACCAGAACTCATCACAGCTGCTTATTACACAAGGGACACACGTGACCCCCATGGTTTTCAACAAGTGTCCACAACATATATCTGGACCAAACTCAAAGATGTGCATCTCAATTGTCCCTCAAAATGTGACTGAATATACAGACCTCAGAATTAACTTTGGCGTGTGTGGACTGTGCCCCACTGTAAAATGCCATCTGTGCCCTGCAACATACTACAATGGTGTTTGAGTGATAGGACCTGCATGACAAGACAGGATAAGAATGCTGGTGAGCTTAAAACCAAATTTTTGGAGGTGCGACACAGTTTTTGAAGCCCACAACCGCATTTTAGGCCTAAAAAATGGCAGCTGCCTGATCTACTCCACTCGACATTAGGAAACTCCTGTGACCGCAGGCGGACGTGGGCATGGTGGTAGGGGATTGCAATCATTGCAGACATAGGCTAATGTTGTTGCTACATCAGCCTATGGCTGGTGGGGAGTCTGGTGGTGACGACCACATAAGTGGCGGACGTGACCACCTTGTTCTGCAGAATCACTCACTTGACTCCTGACAATGTTGCTAGAAAGACCTCCACTACCTGAGCTGCTGTGTACCGCCTCTGGGAGTACTTATGCCATGTCCAGAGGAGATAGGGCCCCTGCCTTCTCTCTATAGGAGCTGGAGAGCCTAGTGGAGGCGGTCCTACCTCTGTATGAACAGCTCTATGGTGCACCAGAGGAGCAGGTAAGTACCTCATGTAACACACCTTTTTCTCTGTACTCCACCATCCTTTCCCTCTTCACAGGCCATGTGTGCCAGGCTGACTGCTTATGTGTCTGTAGGTGCAGTCTGTGTGCCATCAATGGGAGGGACAATGAGCAGGTATTGGTGGCCAGTACCATTTGTCAAGTACATCCGCATTGTGCTGTGTGGGTTTTTGTGGGTTCCTAGATATCCCTCGTGTTGGATGTACATAACTAAGTGAGGAGACATTACTGCCATCCACTGACCTCTCTTTCCTCATAATTGTTGTAAATGTCAGATAACATGTATGTGCAGGGCTGCCTGAGCTGAGTATGCATCCTGTATAGTTCAGTTATGAGTAATGTGGGCAATGTGAATGGTGCCACAGAGATTTCTTTACACACCCACCCTTGTTAAAGTGTTTTTTGGAAGGCATGTCATGACTCTTTCTGCCCTCAGGTTGCCATGCACACCACATGCCAATTTGCTGATGGCTACATGATGTATTGTCATGCATGGAAGTGATGGGAATGGAGTGTCATGTAGGTTCTCTCTGCTCTGCCTACAGAGACCAGAGCCTGACACTTGTACTTCCCAGTTGAAGTCCTTGTCTATGCTGGGGTGGAGTCACTGTGGCTATATAACTGTGGCTCTGTACTCACTCTCTGTAGCCCAGCAAATGCTGTCATGAGGGCAATATCAGGCTCTCATGTAAAGACCTGCCCAGAATGCCTCATTCCTTTGATTTGATTATGAATGGGTCCAGAGGTAAGTTACTAATGTAGTCCACGTGTGCACTTAGAATCATTGTCAATATGTGTCTTTGCTCATGACAGGTCCCTTACTTACACAGCCCTGCTGTCACCTTCACACAGGTCATATTTGTCCTGTGCAGGCTTACTGCATAAATGGCAGTCCCACAGTGCAGACAGTGTGTTGCTTCCTAGGAGGCCATGATATGTGACTCAGTAGCTTGGTCACGTGGTCTACAAGATTTCACTGTGACATGTTTTCCATCATTTTTAACACCTGCTCGGGGCAGGGGTTAAAGTGAAGAGCCCATAGTAGCATATGTGCCTCCCCTGTGCTTTGCCATAAATTATGGCACTAATCCAGCAAGGCGCAACAATAGTTTAATAAATTATGATGCAATTGTGGAAACGAGCACTGTAGTGCACCATATTTTGAATACTGTGCAACCATGGTGTCCTTGGGTGGGGTAGGGGCAGCGCAAAAAAAGTGTCATAGCGGGACCATAGTGTGAATGTATTGGGCCATTCATGCCTAAGGTGTTTACCCTTCAGAAGCCACAGATGTGTGATGTTTCTCATAGTGGCTCACATCTCAGTCAGGTTGCTAAAGCATGGCCCACATGATGTAAGCAAGTTTGCTTAGTCATTGTAGGGTCTGAGCAATGTGGTGGGTTGGTCTGCAGTTTGAGAAATGTTTGTCTGTAGTCTTGTCCTTGTACTTATTGGCTTATATGTGTCACACTTGGGGAGCATTGACTAGGAAAGTTTGAGCTTGATGTTACTGACATGTATGTGACTCAACCATTTTTGATGATACTAGTGAACATTATCTCTTGATTTGTCTTTTGCATCCACCCCCATGAAAAGAAGGGAATATGGAGAGCCATTGCCAAGAAGTGGGGACCCTGGGGGTCCACAGCCAGCAAACGCCCACTGCAAAAAAGGTGGGAGGACCTGAGTCACTGGCCCCGGAAGATCGCGGAGGCGCTGCTGGGGCTGTCCTCCCAACGTAGGTGGGGTGCCCGTTGGACCATGACCCTTCTAATGGCCTGCATTCTGGTGGTGGCCTATCCGGAGCTTGATCGGTGTTTGATGATACCACAGCAGCCACAAGTTGGTAAGTACAGGGCATATTCCTGCCTGTTCCATTGCCATGTGATTGTGTTAGGTTCTAACAGATCCCCTGACAATTGGGGTTGGGCCATGTGTCACACAGTAGATGAGTTATTGTTTGTGAAGACATTTTATGTGTTATACACTTGTGTGCCTTGCCTGTTGTCCCAGGGACCTAGGACACAACTGAGTGGAATCCACAAACCACTTGCTCTCCAGGGACGACATATCGATGGGTACATTGATCAAACAAGTACTGGTTGTTGTTGTAGGGTGTTGCAAGGAAATGCCTCCTTGGCATGGTTACCCCCTGACTTTTTGCCTTTGCTGATGCCAAGTTATGATTTGAAAGGGTGCTGAGGCCTGCTAACCAGGCCCCAGCACCAGTGCTCTTTCCCTAACCTGTACTTTTGTTTCCACAATTGGCACACCCTGGCATCCAGGTAAGTCCCTTGTAACTGGTACCCCTGGTACCAAGGGCCCTGATGCCAGGGAAGGTCTCTAAGGGCTGCAGCATGTCTTATGCCACCATGGGGACCCCTCACTCAGCACAGACACACTGCTTGCCAGATTGTGTGTGCTGGTGGGGATAAAATGACTAAGTCGACATGGCACTCCCCTCAGGGTGCCATGCCAACCTCACACTGCCTATAGATATAGATAAGTCACCCCTCTAGCAGGCCTTACAGCCCTAAGGCAGGGTGCACTATACCATAGGTGAGGGCATAAGTGCATGAGCACTATGCCCCTACAGTGTCTAAGCAAAACCTTAGACATTGTAAGTGCAGGGTAGCCATAAGAGTATATGGTCTGGGAGTCTGTCATGCACGAACTCCACAGCACCATAATGGCTACACTGAAAACTGTGAAGTTTGGTATCAAACTTCTCAGCACAATAAATGCACACTGATGCCAGTGTACATTTTGTTGTGAAATACACCCCAGAGATGCCCCCTGAAACCTTAACCGACTACCAGTGTGGGCTGACTAGTTTTAACAGCCTGCCACACACCAGACATGTTGCTGGCCACATGGGGAGAGTGCCTTTGTCACTCTGTGGCTAGTAACAAAGCCTGTACTGGGTGGAGGTGCTTCTCACCTCCCCCTGCAGGAACTGTAACACCTGGCGGTGAGCCTCAAAGGCTCACCCCCTTTGTTACAGCACCCCAGGGCACTCCAGCTAGTGGAGTTGCCCGCCCCCTCCGGCCACAGCCCCTAAGGTGTCCTGAGCTGAGGTGACTCTGACTTTTAGAAATCCTCCATCTTGCAGATGGAGGATTCCCCCAATAGGATTAGGGATGTGCCCCCCTTCCCTCAGGGAGGAGGCACAAAGAGGGTGTAGCCACCCTCAGGGCTAGTAGCCATTGGCTACTAACCCCCCAGACCTAAACACACCCCTAAATTGAGTATTTAGGGGCTCCCAGAACACAGCAAGATAGATTCCTGCAACCTAAGAAGAAGAAGGACTGCTGAGCTGAAAACCTGAAGAGAAGACGGAGACACCAACTGCTTTGGCCCCAGCTCTACCGGCCTGTCTCCCCACTTCTAAAGACACTGCTCCAGCGACGCGGTCCACAGGGTCCAGCGACCTCTGAAGCCTCAGAGGACTACCCTGCATCTAGAAGGACCAAGAACTCCAGAGGACAGTGGCTCTGCTCCACAAAGACTGCAACTTTGCAACAAAGAAGCAACTTTGAAATAACACACGTTTCCCGCTGGAAGCTTGAGACTTTGCACTCTGCACCCGACGCCCCCGGCTCGACTTGTGGAGAACAAACACTACAGGGAGGACTCCCAGGCAACTGCGAGACCGTGAGTAGCCAGAGTTGACCCCCCTGAGCCCCCACAGCGACGCCTGCAGAGGGAATCCCGAGGCTCCCCCTGACCGCGACTGCCTGCTTCAAAGACCCGACACCTGGTAAAGACACTGCACTCGCAGCCCCCAGGACCTGAAGGATCCGACCTCCAGTGCAGGAGCGACCCCCAGGTGGCCCTCTCCCTTGCCCAGGTGGTGGCTACCCCGAGGAGCCCCTCCCCCTTGCCTGCCTGCATCGCTGAAGAGACCCCTTGGTCTCCCATTGAAACCGATTGCGAACCCGATGCCTGTTTGCACACTGCACCCGGCCACCCCCGTGCCGCTGAGGGTGTACTTTTTGTGCTGACTTGTGTCCCCCACGGTGCCCTACAAAAACCCCCTGGTCTGCCCTCCGAAGAGGCGGGTACTTACCTGCTGGCAGACTGGAACCGGGGCACCCCCTTCTCCATTGAAGCCTATGCGTTTTGGGCACCACTTTGACCTCTGCACCTGACCGGCCCTGAGCTGCTGGTGTGGTAACTTTGGGGTTGCCCTCAACCCCCAACGGTGGGCTATCTTGGACCCAACTTTGAACCCCGTAGGTGGTTTACTTACCTGCAAATCTAACAAACACTTACCTCCCCCAGGAACTGTTGAAAATTACACTGTCTAGTTTTAAAATAGCTTATTGCCATTTGTGTGAAAACTGTATATGCTATTTTGCTAATTCAAAGTTCCTAAAGTTCCTAAGTGAAATACCTTTCATTTAAAGTATTGTTTGTAAATCTTGAACCTGTGGTTCTTAAAATAAACTAAGAAAATATATTTTTCTATATAAAAACCTATTGGCCTGGAATTGTCTTTGAGTGTGTGTTCCTCATTTATTGCCTGTGTGTGTACAACAAATGCTTAACACTACCCTCTGATAAGCCTACTGCTCGACCACACTACCACAAAATAGAGCATTAGAATTATCTCTTTTTGCCACTATTTTACCTCTAAGGGGAACCCTTGGACTCTGTGCATGCTATTTCTTACTTTGAAATAGTACATAGAGAGCCAACTTCCTACATTGGTGGATCAGCGGTGGGGTAGAAGACTTTGCATTTGCTGGACTACTCAGCCAATACCTGATCACACGACTAAATTCCCCAAAAATTCATTAGAAACTGATTTTTGAAATTTGAGCTATTTTTCTAAAATTTTTAAAAGTCCTGCTAGGGCCTTGTGTCAGTCCCTGTTAGAATTTCTTTTAGAGTTAAAACATTTTGTAAAAGTTTGAATTAAGTTCTAGAGATAGTTTTAGATTCTTAAAAAGTATTCCAACTTTTAGAAACATAGGGGGTCATTACAACCCTGGCGGATGGCGGAGAACCGGCGGTAAGACCGCCAACAGGCTGGCGGTCTTACCTTGGTGTATTATGACCATGGCGTTTACCGCCATGATCAACCGCCGGTTCTCCGTCCCGCCCGCCAGGGTGGAGACGACCGCCGGGCTGGAGACCTGGGTCTCCAGCCCGGCAGCCGTCAGTATACCGCCGGAGGTATTTGGACCCGGCTTACCGCCGTGGATTTCCAGCGGTTTCAACCGCCATGAAATCCATGGTGGTAAGCACTATCAGTGCCAGGGAATCGCTTCCCTGGCACTGATAGGGGTCTCCCCCACCCCCCACCCCCACCCGACTCCCTTCCCTACACCCCCACCACCCCTGCCACCCCCCACAGGTGGCAGGGCCCCCCTCCCCACCCCGACCCCCAACATAACAGTACTCACACACACCTGACACGCATGCAGGCACCACCAACACACACACGCACACACCCCGACATACATGCCTACATCCACACACACAGTCAGACACGCACACCCACATTCAAACATACACGCACACATCCATACAGACATACCCACAGCCATACACGCACTCATTCCCATACACACAACACCCCCGCACTCACACACCCCCTCTACATACACACACACACACCCCCATGCACGCACACAACACACAACACCCCCCAACCCCCCTCCCCTAACGGACGATCGACTTACCTGGTCAGTCGATCCTCCGGGAGGGGACGGGAGCCATGGGGGCAGCTCCACTGACACAGCACCGCCAACAGAACACCGCCACGGCGAATCACAGGACGTGATTCGCTGGGTGGTGTTCTGTTGGCGTGGAGGTGGAGCAACCTCCACTTCCCCGCCGCCCGCAAGTATGGCTGTTGGCGGCTCTCCGTCGGAATAACGGCGGAGAGCAGCCAACAGTCATAATAGGCCGAACGGCGGTCTTCCGCACGGCGGTCCCTCAGCAGTCTTGCAAAAAGACCGCCGACGTCGTAATGACCCCCAAATGTCTAATGCAGAAGATAATGTGATGGAACTCAACGTCACCCCTTACCTGCATCTTAGGATGTCAGAGTTAAGGTCTCTCTACAAAACCAAAAAGATTAAAACTGGTTCAAACCCTACCAAAGCACAGCTCCAGGAGCTTTTGGCAGAGTTTGCTAAAAACAACCCCTCTGAGGGTGCCCTCCCAGAGGAAGAAGCTAGTGAAGTGGAGGATCTCCCACCCCCACTCCTAGTTAGAGAGAACAGGGTCCCTCAAACCCTGGCTCCAAACGTGATAGTCAGAGATGCTGCTTCTCTCACAGGAGAGTCCAGCAACTCTGGAAGCATTGAGGACAACCGCAATGAAGATGACCTACTGTTAGCCAGGATGGTCAAAAGATTGGCTTTAGAGAGACAGCTCCTAGCCATAGATAGGGAAAGACAAGAGATGGGCCTAGGTCCCCTCAATGGTGGCAGCAACATAAATAGGGTCAGAGATTCTCCTGACATGTTGAAAATCCCAAAAGGGATTGTAACTACATATGAAGATGGTGATGACATCACCAAATGGTTCACAGCTTTTGAGAGGGCTTGTGCAACCAGAAAAGTAAACAGATCTCAGTGGGGTGCTCTCCTTTGGGAAATGTTCACTGGAAAGTGCAGGGATAGACCCCTCACACTCTCTGGAAAAGATGCAGAATCCTATGACCTCATGAAGGCTACCCTGATTGCCGGCTTTGGTTTCTCCACTGAGGAGTATAGAATTAGGTTCAGAGGGGCTCAAAAATCCTCGAGCCAGACCTGGGTTGATTTTGTTGACTACTCAGTGAAAACACTGGATGGTTGGATTCAAGGCAGTGGTGTAAATGATTATGATGGGCTGTACAATTTATTTGTAAAAGAACACCTGTTAAGTAATTGTTTCAATGATAAACTGCATCCGCATCTGGTAGACCTAGGACCAATTTCTCCCCAAGAATTGGGAAAGAAGGCGGACCATTGGGTCAAGACTAGGGTGACCAAGACTTCCACAGGGGGTGACCAAAAGAAAGGGGTCACAAAGACTCCCCAGGGGAAGAGAGTTGAGACATCCAAAGGGAAAAGTAAAGAGTCTTCTATAGGGCCCCAAAAACCTGCTCAGGAGGGAGGGTCCAGAGCCTCTTCACAATCCAATTTTGGGTACAAGGGTAAAAACTTTGATCCCAAAAAGGCCTGGTGGTGTAGCTGTAATCAGCAAGGACACCAAACTGGAGACAAGGCCTGTCCCAAGAAAGGTTCCACTTCTAACTACTCCAGCTAACACTGAAATGGCCAGTCTCCAAGTGGGATCAACAGTGTGCCCAGAGCAAATCAGGGTCCACACTGAAGCTACATTAGTCTCAGAGGGTGGGGTGGATTTAGCCACACTGGCTGCCTGGCCCACTAATATGCAAAAATACAGGCAGCAACTCTTAATTAATGGGACAAGTGTAGAAGGCCTGAGGGATACAGGTGCCAGTGTCACCATGGTGACAGAGAAACTGGTTTCCCCTGGTCAATACCTGGCTGGACAAACTTATTCAGTCACCAATGCTGACAATCAGACTAAAGTACATCCCATGGCTATGGTAACTTTAGAGTGGGGAGGGGTCAATGGCCTGAAACAGGTGGTGGTCTCCTCAAATATCCCTGTAGACTGTTTGCTTGGAAATGACCTGGAGTCCTCAGCATGGGCTGATGTAGAACTCAAAACCCATGCAGCCATGCTGGGTATCCCTGAACTGGTGTGTGTCAAGACAAGGGCACAGTGCAAGGCTCAGGGTGAAAAAGTGGTGTTGGAGCCTGGAAAAAGGGCCCAAACCTCCAAGAGAAAAGGAAAGACAACTGGGGAACCAGTTTCAACACAACAAGAAAAAGAGAACCTCTCTTCTCAGGAAGAAGTTCTGCCCTCTGAGGGAACTGAGCCCCTGGAGTTAGAATCTTATCAGGTTGAGCTCCTAGGCCCAAGGGGACCCTCAAGGGATACAGTTGTGTAAGGGGCAAGAAACCTGTCCCTCTCTTGAAGGCCTTAGGCAGCAAGCTGCTGAAGAGTCCAATGGAAAAATAACAGGAACACATAGAGTCTATTGGGAAGATGGACTCCTTTACACTGAGGCAAGAGATCCCAAACCTGGTGCCACTAGGAGAGTGGTAGTGCCTCAGGAGTTTAGGGAATTCATTCTGACCTTAGCTCATGACATTCCTCTTGCTGGGCATTTGGGACAGACCGAGACGTGGGAGAGATTAGTCAACCACTTCTATTGGTCCAACATGTCCCAGAAGCTCAAGGAGTTTTGTGTCTCCTGTACCACCTGTCAAGCCAGTGGTAAGACAGGTGGGCACCCAAAGGCCCCCTTCATTCCACTTCCAGTGGTGGGGGTCCCCTTTGAAAGAGTGGGTGTGGACATAGTGGGTCCACTTGAACCTCCCACAGCCTCAGGGAACCAATACATACTAGTAGTAGTGGATCATGCTACTAGATACCCTGAAGCAATTCCCCTTAGGCCGACTACTGCCCCTGCAGTAGCCAAAGCACTCATTGGTATTTTTACCAGAGTGGGATTTCCTAAGGAGGTGGTGTCTGACAGAGGTACCAACTTCATGTCAGCATACCTGAAACACATGTGGAATGGGTGTGGGGTGACTTACAAATTCACCACACCATACCATCCACAAACCAATGGTCTTGTTGAAAGATTTAACAAGACATTAAAAGGAATGATCATGGGGCTCCCTGAAAAACTCAAAAGGAGATGGGATGTCCTCTTGCCATGTCTGCTTTTCGCCTACAGAGAGGTGCCTCAGAAGGGAGTAGGGTTTTCCCCCTTTGAACTTCTGTTTGGCCATCCTGTAAGGGGACCACTGGGAGGCTGGGAGAGACCTCTTCATGAGCCTAAACAAGATATAGTGGACTATGTACTAGGCCTACGTTCAAGGATGGCCGAGTATATGGAAAAGGCAAGCAAAAACCTTGAGGCCAGCCAACAACTCCAGAAGTTTTGGTATGACCAAAAGGCTGCTATGGTTGAGTTTCAGCCAGGGCAGAAAGTCTGGGTTCTGGAGCTTGTGGCTCCCAGGGCACTTCAGGACAGATGGAGTGGCCCTTACCCAGTGCTAGAAAGGAAGAGTCAGGTCACCTACCTGGAAGACCTAGGCACTAGCAGGACCCCCAAAAGGGTGATCCATGTGAACCGCCTCAAACTCTTCCATGACAGGGCAGATGTGAATCTGTTGATGGTAACAGATGAGGACCAGGAAGCTGAGAGTGAACCTCTCCCTGATCTCCTCTCCACAGACCCTAAAGATGGCTCAGTAGATGGAGTGATCTATTCAGACACCCTCTCGGGCCAACAGCAATCTGACTGTAGGAAGGTCCTGCAACAGTTTGCTAAGCTCTTTTCCCTAACCCCTGGTCAGACACACCTGTGTACCCATGATGTGGACACAGGAGACAGCATGCCTGTCAAAAACAAAATTTTCAGACAGTCTGACCAAGTTAAGGAAAGCATCAAGGTGGAAGTCCACAAGATGCTGGAATTGGGAGTCACTGAGCACTCTGAGAGCCCCTGGGCTAGCCCAGTGGTCTTAGTCCCCAAACCTCACACCAAAGATGGAAAGAGAGAGATTAAGTTTTGTGTGGACTACAGAGGACTTAATTCTGTCACCAGGACAGATGCCCATCCCATTCCAAGGGCAGATGAATTGATAGACAAACTAGGTGCTGCCAAATACTTAAGTACCTTTGACTTGACAGCAGGGTACTGGCAAATCAAAATGGCACCAGGAGCAAAAGAAAAGACAGCATTCTCCACACCTGATGGGCATTATCAGTTTACTGTTATGCCCTTTGGTTTAAAGAATGCCGCTGCCACCTTCCAAAGGTTGGTGAATCAAGTCCTTGCTGGCTTGGAGTCCTTTAGTGCAGCTTATCTTGACAATATTGCTGTCTTTAGCTCCAGCTGGCAGGATCACCTGGTCCACCTGAAGAAGGTTTTGAAGGCTCTGCAAGCAGCAGGCCTCTCTATCAAGGCATCCAAATGCCAGATAGGGCAGGGAACTGTGGTTTACTTGGGACACCTTGTAGGTGGAGGCCAAGTTCAGCCACTCCAGCCCAAGATCCAGACTATTCTGGACTGGGCAGCTCCAAAAACCCAGACTCAAGTCAGGGCATTCCTTGGCTTGACTGGGTACTACAGGAGGTTTGTGAAGGGATATGGATCTATAGTGACACCCCTCACAGAACTTACCTCCAAGAAAATGCCCAAGAAGGTAAACTGCACTGTAGAATGCCAACAGGCCTTTGACACCCTGAAACAAGCAATGTGCACAGCACCAGTTCTCAAAGCTCCAGATTACACCAAGCAGTTCATTGTGCAGACTGACGCCTCTGAACATGGGAAAGGGGCAGTTTTGTCCCAAACAAATGATGATGGCCTTGACCAGCCTGTTGCTTTCATTAGCAGGAGGTTACTCCCCAGGGAGCAGCGTTGGAGTGCCATTGAGAGGGAGGCCTTTGCTGTGGTTTGGTCCCTGAAGAAGCTGAGACCATACCTCTTTGGTACTCACTTTGTAGTTCAAACTGACCACAGACCTCTCAGATGGCTAATGCAAATGAAAGGTGAAAATCCAAAACTGTTGAGGTGGTCCATCTCCCTATAGGGAATGGACTTTATAGTGGAACACAGACCTGGAACTGCCCATGCCAATGCAGATGGCCTTTCCAGGTTCTTCCACTTAGAAAATGAAGACCTCTTGGGAAAGGTTAGTCTCATCCTCTTTCATTTGGGGGGGGGGTTTGTGTAAGGAAATGCCTCCTTGGCATGGTTACCCCCTGACTTTTTGCCTTTGCTGATGCCAAGTTATGATTTGAAAGTGTGCTGAGGCCTGCTAACCAGGCCCCAGCACCAGTGTTCTTTCCCTAACCTGTACTTTTGTTTCCACAATTGGCACACCCTGGCATCCAGGTAAGTCCCTTGTAACTGGAATCCCTGGTACCAAGGGTCCTGATGCCAGGGAAGGTCTCTAAGGGCTTCAGCATGTCTAATGCCACCCTGGGGACCCCTCACTCAGCACAGGCACACTGCTTGCCAGATTGTGTGTGCTGGTGGGGATAAAATGACTAAGTCGACATGGCACTCCCCTCAGGGTGCCATGCCAACCTCACACTGCCTATAGATATAGATAAGTCACCCCTCTAGCAGGCCTTACAGCCCTAAGGCAGGGTGCACTATACCATAGGTGAGGGCATAAGTGCATGAGCACTATGCCCCCACAGGGGCATATTTATACTCCGTTTGCGCCGAATGTGCGTCAAAAATTTTGACGCACTTTCAGCGCAAACGTTGCCCCATATTTAAACCCTGACGCCCGCTCCGGCGCACCAGGAAAATGGAGCTATGTGCGCCAGTTTTTGGATGCGGCACCCCGCCCTGCGTTAATGACATGCAGGGTAGGCGTTCCCGTACAAAAACAGGCGCACATAGCGGTGCGTGGTATTTATGCTTCAGGGCAAAAATCACTCCCGCGCGGCAGGCGGCGCAAAAAAATGGCGCACAGCACGAATATCGTGAAATTTTAACGCCTGGGTCAGGGCAGGCGTTAAAATGGGGCAAACACACCTGTACTTAATCAGAACACACAGAACAAACAACAGAGCAGCAGAGCAGCAGAGCAGCAACAGGGAGACATGGAGGTGATTTTTCTTCAACCTGCACGTAGACGCAGAGCCCTGCAGCAACAACAGCAGCCACAACAACAACAGCAGGGACCCCAAAGACAGCGCAGAAGGCAGGAGAGGATATTCCGCCCAAGAACAACCCTGCATGGCCTCAGGGAACGAGACATCATACAGAGGTACCGGTTGAACTGGCAGGCCATTCAGCAGCTGCTGACAAATATTGAACAGCAACTGGCCCCCACTTTAGTGACTCCACGCACTATCCCAACCGAAACAAAGCTGCTTGCCGTACTTCACATGCTGGCAAGTGGCTCCTTTCAGACAACTGGTGCCCTGGTTGGTGGAATCTCACAACCATCTTTCTCCGCATTCCTGCCTAAAGTACTGGATGCCATCATTGGACTGACACCCCGCCACATCTGCTTCCCTAACACACTGCAGATGCAGCAGGAAACAAAACAGGGGTTCTACGCCATCAGTGGCTTTCCGCACGTCCTTGGTGCAATCGACTGCACACACGTACGCCTTGTGCCACCTGCTGCGAGTGAACACCTCTACCGCAACAGGAAGCACACACATTCCATCAACGTGCAGGCCATAGTCGATCACCAAGGACTGATCAGCAACATTGTGGCTAAATATCCTGGGAGTGTACATGACGCATTCATCTTCCGTCACTGCACCATCAACCAACACTTCCAGGATGGACGGTATGGCAATGGACTACTTGTTGGTAAGGACAAAAATCTACTTATATACTCACTGCACAGAAACCCTCTAGGATAAACAACCCATACACCACAATAGCAATACCTAGACAGGAACACACTGAGGTACTCACATCACTAGCCATGTTTCACAAGTCACCATTGAACCTCTCACACCTTGGAATTTACTCCACAGCTTAGTGTGAAGACATTCATGACTGTGGTTGCCTAAATGTCACCTTGCAAATTGGAAGTCTCACAATAACCTGTACACTAATACAATGCATAACTTTTAAGGGATGGGATGGCCTGGGTATGTTCAATTGAACGTTTCTAATACCCTTTCATGTTTCAACTCTGCATGGAACTATCATCACACCCCCAGTGAGGACACACAGACACCTGTGTCACAAATCACAATGCAAGGGAGGGCACACTGTACTTGAGAAACCGATACATCCTGCTGACAAACAGTTAGCCAACAAACACCTGCTCAGCCAAGGAAAAAAAACAATGCCAAAGTTTCCACCAGCAACCATAGGTTGTCACATTAGTACACAAAATAGTCACAGACAACACAACACAACTACTTCCATCAAAGATACGTACAACAGTGCCTCCTACATCTAATTGATACCATTCTGTGTTTCTCTTTCAGCTGATCAGGGGTATGGCATCCAGCCTTGGCTAATGACACCATATGGGAACCCAAATACTGCTGCTGAGCGGATATACAATGACGCCCACAAGAGGACACGCAGCATTGTGGAGCGGACCTTTGGGATCCTAAAGTCAAGGTTCCGCTGCCTTGACATCACTGGCGGAAGCCTATTATACTCCCCAGAGATGGTCTGCAAGATCATATGCACTTGTGCCATATTACACAATATTTGTGTAAAAAGGAACATTCCCCTCCTTGAACCGGACCCAGACATGCCTGAGGATGATGATGAGGAGGATGCTGGCCTGCAACAGGAGGGGGAACAACCTAACACCGCAGCAGGAGTGCGTAGGCGCCAACAGCTTGTGAACAATTTTTTTACTTAAGTTATTATAATCACTTGTATTCCACACTTGTAAATAAACACAGATAACAAACACCACATCATGCTTTGGCCTATTCATTTCTAAACACCTTTAGTTTGAAATAGCTGAAGATGAATGTTGTCTCATTGATCAAGAATGCCATTAAAATTCATCACACCAAAAATAAACATCACAACTGTATGCACAGAGGGTAGGATGTGACATGTTACATTACCATACACAGAGCCCAACAAGAGTACAAATGTGACAATTACACATGCCGGATCCAAACAACTGAAACAGACTCTCATCCAGCCCAAAATTGGAGATCATTTGAAAGTCACATCACACGTGTTCAGAGACAGGGTGGGACCATCCATGTGTACGTGAACATGTCATCAATGGCTTCTCTCAAGTGTATGATGTGAGCAATACACAATTGCAACAACATCAGCTGCCACTAACTCAGGAGGAGGTCATAGTGGATCCACATTCCCACACACATGTACACATATGTCATACAACCAACCTAATATTTGAAAGTAGACCATCACAGTTGTGTCCCAGTTTGAACCTAGCAGGAAGATTGTAACATGACACTAAACCAGTTGATGCAGAAAGGGACGCAGACAACCAAAAAAATCTTCGCATTATCACATCGTGAACGCTGAGAGTCTTGCAAACTTAGTCATATGAAAATGGTATGCAACTTAGCTCCAAATCATCATTACTGCAAACGTCAAATGGGCTAATGAGATGAATGAATGGTCAACAGTCATTCATACCATATGGCCTTACATTAGCACGCTGCTGCAGTTTTGCCATGATATAATAAAAATACTCCATGGATACAGTAGCTATTCTGGATGGTCAAATCCTAGGGTGCTGGGGGCCTAAGTCCACCTCTACCGCCCCCAAAACATACAAGAATCATGTACTTGTGAACTAAACACATGCATAAGGCACATGTGTGGCCTCCATGTCACAAGTCCTACACAAATATGAAACACAAAATCATAATGGGACATGGTCAGCCCCATAAAAACTGAAAGTGACTCTCCCACTCCCTGTTAGGACTACAGATAAAAGCATCCCCATCATAAAGGTGGGCACATTTTGGAGACGGAATACATAATGGTATCCCAGGCATCATTTCAAAATAGCCATCAGCAATTACACCAAATATGTTGTCAAATATGGTCAATACATTAGTTAAAGTATCCCAAACATTACAGTGTGAAGGCCGTCTATACATAAAAGTACGGACATGTGTCATATACAAACACAAATGTGTCTCACATCGCACCATTTGACCATGACAAATCACCTTTCCAAAGCTAAACACATGAAGACATTAGGATAAATGTGCTCCATATTCTACGCATACAGCATGGCCGTCATAATTTGTCCACGTACATGAGTGCACACAATGCAGAGTCAGATACAAATGTATCCAAAAGTGTCTTGATATTTCGCCTTCAAAATATAATTAACATCCACAATATTTTTGACTCTGCATCATGTGCACTACTGTACGTGTAAAAAAAACGACGCCCATGATGTATGCGTGGTAAAATTGACGCTACATGGACAATATGTTGGTCATTTCATGTACATTATTAATTATTAATATTCATATCACATTTTTTCACTCCGCATCATGTGCACCACTGTACGTGTAAAAAAAACGACGCCCATGATGTATGCGTGGTAAAATTGACGCTACATGGACAATATGTTGGTCATTTCATGTACATTATTAATTATTAATATTCATATCATATTTTTTCACTCCGCATCATGTGCACCACTGTACGTGTAAAAAAAACGACGCCCATGATGTATGCGTGGTAAAATTGACGCTACATGGACAATATGTTGGTCATTTCATGTACATTATTAATTATTAATATTCATATCATATTTTTTCACTCCGCATCATGTGCACCACTGTACGTGTAAAAAAAACGACGCCCATGATGTATGCGTGGTAAAATTGACGCTACATGGACAATATGTTGGTCATTTCATGTACATTATTAATTATTAATATTCATATCATATTTTTTCACTCCGCATCATGTGCACTGTAATGCGTCAAAAAAATTGACGCACAACTGTGTATGCGTGAAAATATGACGCATAACGGGAAAATAAAAACGGCGGCCATTTTATGCAGGAAGTGATGTAATAGGATATCCTGTTTACAAAATCTGTACTGGGAGTTAACTTTCACTTTCACTTTGCAGTCTCAGATTTATCTAGACTGTGTGGTTGTGTGAAAGGTGTTGTCCTGTGTTTTACTGCTTTTGTGTCCTGTGTGCCTTGTATTTTGTCTTAGTGTCAATCTATTATTGTTGTATAACATTGTCTCAGTCTGTTTAGTGTTATTTTGTCTATACCTGTGATAGTTTGTATTGTCTGTGGGAGTCTGTTGTGGGTAGCATAGTTTGGGGGGTTAGTTGGGCTATTTTTCTCCTTCTTCTTTTTCTTTCACACCTCTACCTTTCCCCATTTCCCCCTTTTTATTTCATATTTTTTTGGTACATTCTTAGTCCTCTCAATATGTCAGGTAGGCCTCGCCTGTCCAGGATGGGGGAAGACGAATTGGGGGGGTTCATATGGCTCGTAAGCCATTTCCTCCCACTAATGCTGGAAGCTGGGGGCCGTGTGATACAGGGGTATCACACGGAGGCGAGGAAAATCCGGTGGGAGAAGGTGCGCCATCACCTGGTCCGGGTCTATGGGAGTCTCAGGAATGCACACCAACTCAAGCACCGCTGGGCAGATCTGATCACCAGGGAACAGGACCTGCTGGACCACCTGGGACTCCGGATTGGTGGCCATGTTGGTGAGTAAAAAACAATTAAATGGGAATGACAGAAATCGGTGTGTGAACATGTGATGATTGTTAGCCAATCTGCAAAATAAGTAGCTGAGTGTGTGTAATGCCAGGGAAACCTAGGCCCATGGTTATACACATTAATCCCCATTTTTGCAACACATGTACACGCAATGACAGCTTTATAAATTCAACATCTATTTGTATTATGCTAAGTCGCCCCCTCTCTGCGTCACAAAATGTTTCAAATGCTGTGCTACAAAGGTATACATATGTGTCCTAATGTGTATTTGTTGCAGAATGTGTATGAAGACCTATGCTACCAGTCCGATGGCTCATTTTTGCAACACATACCAGATGCCTGTAGCTGCATGTAATGTAGTGTTGCATTTGTGTCAGAAAAGCAACACGTGAACGGCTCTATTTGTACTCCACTGGTCATAATGGCCAGTGAGTACGTCATGTAGAAACAACATACCTACATATGCAGACGCCATAGCTAGACAGAAAATTGGAAACACATGATGATGCTATACATGTGTGTTGCCGTCACGTCACATGAAGTTAGTCATGTTGTTCACACATATGTCACATGTGTGTCTGGTTGCTGTCTGTTGACCCTGTCCAAATAGCCTGTTTAATTGTGAGTGGTCATGCAGTCCTCATGGAACCAGTTTTGGAATGTCTCTCGGGGATGCACATGCTGAGATGTATGGATAACATTATTGTTGGGGCATACTAATGGAGGATTAACTTGGACGACACATGACTGTCCTGACCACTGCATGAGTGTAGTAGGGTGTGACACTGGAGCAGGAGACTCATCCAATGATAATGTTGAATACAAAGTGATCCATGCAGGATGAGCATGTGTGAAAGTCTATCATTACCATGTCATATTCACACAGTGTCATTGTAACAGAAATCATTTGTCCGTTCACACAGTCTGAGTATAATCTTTGTTTCATGCTTTACAGGTGGACCAGCCCCGTACACCGTGGGAGAGGTGGCCCATTTTGACGACCCCGATACCAACAGTGAGTGTCGCCTGAGTGCTATTTACATTGTTTGGTAATGACGCATGATGGATTACTGTGTGTTCAAGAGAATTCATGATTTGATGTATTGGCCGTTCATTGGCTTTGTTCTTTTAGTGTGATATCAAATTTGAATAATGTTTCTGCAAAGCAATACGTAGTCATCTCTCAGATTGAGGGGCTGTAGCCCATTCAATTAGGGCGGCAATTGGGAATGGTATGACTCATTTGGAATACACTGGTCAATGTTAGACTTGGTCAGGGACTTGCCATGAACTGAGTCTGCATATCAGACTGACAGTCTCCCAGATAGCTTAGGCACATGGCTTTGATGACAAGTGCTTCTTCCTAGTTGAGGATGGACTGTGTACACTGTAGGTTGGATCTTCCGTGGGCATGTACTTCCACAAGGTGAACTCGAAGTGTGTGTGACTTGAGTGCAATGCCCTAGGTGTTCAGTTGAATCATGTGAATGGGTGTACTACCTCCCCTGTGTGTGTTGTTAAACATGCCTCACTAATAGTATGTTATGTTGGGCTAAGTCATAACATTTTGACATGTGTGGACCTGGGATGTGACAAGGTTGGGCTGACTACAACGTGTTGCTAGCCCTTCATAGGTGTTGTGTGTGAAGGCACATAATTGTTGAACTTTCTGTACACTCCTGGGTGTGCATTGAACATGGGATTGTTGGTTGTTCTTCCCACACCACCCACAAAGACTGGGATGTTACTGTGAAACCGGGTACCTAGGACTGTAGCAACCAGTATGTTACACGTACTTAACACCTTTTGTGACTTGAGTTAGTACCTTGGGCCAGAGTGAGAAAAATGTCTACACGTTGCAAATGGCATAAATATATGTGTGGGATTTGCAAACGTCTGTTTCCTATTCCAAAATGTATTTGGTGGTCATGTACATATGAGGAAAATGCTTTTCAAAATGGATATAATAAAGGGTTTTACCAGACCTACTTGCAAATCACAGTGGTAGGCAATCCCATTTGCAACCGAGTACGTGGTTGCAAAGTGAGTAGCTGTTATCATCCACTTGAAGTGGATGGTAACCACCTTGCTGACTGGAAGGGGTCCTCATTGTAAAGCTTCACCTTTGTGAGTGGACTAAAATAATCCTGCGCAAAACAGCCAGTGGTCTAAGGGACCAATAATTACCGTGAAAATTTCCAAGTACAATTGTTGTGATTTAAAAATAATTGCAGCTCATTTTCCTTTCCGGTAAACGGCCTACACTTGGGGAAAAAAAACTTGCTTAATTTAAAAACAGTCACGTCTATGGAGTTCTGCTGGTCCCAGCAGGCCTCCATCCCCGTGAGTGCCCATGTTGCTAAGGTGGGGCAACTTGGAACCCACATCATTGATGTTCATGAGGTGGGTTTTAGGGACCCCATAGCGACTCGCAGACAGTGTCAGAGACACCGTTCTGCTTTGCAAATTGCTAGTTGATTTTCCTAAATTCCTACATCTGACACCTAGTGTGGACATATGATTCTGGGCCAGGGGTTCAATCTTAGCACACAACTAATTAAAAATGCTATTGAGTGAGGAGTGTGAGTGTTATCACATAGAATGACATATGTACTGAAGTCAGTATGCGGAAGAGCTGGTGCCATAATGTCAAATGCCTTAGGTATGATTTGGATGAGTAGTTTAGGGTGATGTCATCCCTCATGTAGAGACATGGATATGCTAGGTGTGATATGACCTTAGGTATGCATGATTCACATGTACTTCCTCTGAGCATTTCCGTGAACTATGTTGTAACAATTGCTGCATACAATATATTTATAGTAATGGACAAATGAGCCATTGTGGGATTCAACCCACTGTAAATTCAATGCTCAATATTTCCCTTTTCTCTTCACAGCTGCAAACCAGAGTGCCGCAGAGCGCAACCATTTTGAGCGCAGGGCAATGAGGTACAGGCACATCCTGCAGGTGCAGTGTGGGTATCGGAGGATTGCCCGCAGATACAATTCCGATCGGGCCTCCGGGGGGTGGTATGCCACACCACAGGCTCCACCAACGGTGCCACTTACAACCACCGCCACTACAACCACCAGGTCTGCCCAAGGGGACCCAGCGACGGACCAGGCATCTTCCTCAAGACCTGGACCCAGCCGTGTGTTGGGAGCAGGGCTGTCCCGTGGCCACTCCACTCCAGCAACAACCTCCACCTCCACCGGCACGCAGACCAGCAGTGACCCTCCGATTGACCCTGCAGCCTTCCAGGCATTGTCTAGAAAATTGGACAGGTTAATTCGCAAGGTGGACAACCTGACGGAGGACATGGCTGAGGTTAAGGAGAAGGTGTGCTCCATCCGGCGCACACTTCGGAGGGCAAATCTTTAGTCATTTTGCCCTCCTGAACTTTTACCCCTCCCCTCTCACCTCTTTGCTCTTTTCATACTGTTAGTTGGGTTTGGGGGGTTAGTTATAGGATAAGTATAGGTAATTAGCTTAGTTAGTGTTAGGTAAGAGGGTGGGGGGTCCTTATTCTTTCTATCTAATATTTTTGTGTGGGTGGGTGGGTGGGGGGCAATGTTGGGATTCCTGTTTAATAAAAAAATAAAAAAATAAAAAAATATATATAAAAAGAAGAAACAAAAATATATATATGTTTGTTTAGGATAGTATAGTATGTGTGTAGGTTAGTAAGTGTTGTCCTGCATGTGTGTTGTCTCTTAATGGTGGGTGGGGGGTTGATGTTTAGATTGTTTCGTTACATGTGTAAAGTAAGTTTAGCTTAGGTTAGTTAGGGACAGTTGTGGGTTAGTAGTAGTCAGGTTAGATTAGTGTAGGTTTACCTTTCCCTTAGTTGCCTCTTTTATTACTACTTTTAAATAAAAAATTTGTTAACCCTTTACCTGATGCGTTAGGTGCTACCTTTTCATGGCCTTGACATCAGTGTAGCAGAAAGTTTAAGTATGACATTTGTGTTCCATGCTCGCTATCCCCAGGCTTATGAGGTTTAACATGCCAGCTACCCGTGTGCTAACTTGGTAAGTATCCACCATGTTGGAGAGCCACCATTGGTAGTGTGCATTGATCATCAAGGTTTGGGGTTGGTATGTATCCTACTTCACAAAGAGTGCTTCCAGACTTGTTATTGTAGGTAAATAGATAGGTCGGACAGCATTGTGAAGTTCAGGGAGAGCTTTATAGATGATGATTTGTTCACACTCTTGTCTTGTTGCTGTCATTGCTGACCTACATCATGTGTGTACTGATTCAGCATTAATTTCCTTCATGGAAGTATACGCCGTAAGGGTGATTGATGCTGTGTAATTTGTTTATCATTCCTTTCATTCTACAGCATAATTTCAAATTTTAGTATTGCATGGTGCCTACATTTCTCAGCCACCATTACTTGTGTAGAATAGCTATAGATAGTGCATCATTCTGTCCAACACAGCATGATTGTGTGTGCTTAGTCCCTTCATCAGTTATTTTCCTCAGTATAGTAAAGCTATGATGCAATCCTGGCCACTGCACAGATGTTTCAGTATACATGAAATCAGGACAGTAGTATAGAGAATCGACATGGTTGCCACACAGCCACTTTGGAGTTATCTACTGCACAGTTGAATTTTGAAATGACACAGAGACACAATAGGTGTGCAAGTGATATTTATTTATAGGTGGTGTTGTGCAAAATGTCCATTCACCATGTTTGCTGACTCCTTTCTGGTGCATTATTACATGGTGATCCTACAGAAGGGGTGTGGATGATGCTCCTGACATGCTGGGGTGATGTCACAGACAGTGCAGAGGAACATGAAATGCCAAATGGTAGGAGAGAAACATTCACTGGCAAGGTGGACAAGTCATACAGTGGATTGCCGAACAGTCATTGAGGTTAGTTGTAGTGAGACTGGCATGTGTCAAAACGTAGGACCTTGGTCAGAGTAGGGCATGGTGCAGGGACTAGGGCTTCCGGGTACTCTTGCGTGTGAATGTTATCTGTTCCATGTCTTCTTCTTCTGATGTGTGTGTTGCCTGGTGTGTCCTTGTTGTTGTTGGTTGTGAAGGGGCAACACACACCTCAGTGTTAGAAGACATGGAGGCAGACATCCCGGGGGCTGATCCCTGTTGAGTAAGGAAGGGCAGTACTGCAGCAAGGAGGGCCTGCTGGTTTTTCAGAATGGCAGCCACATCCCGATGGTAGGCAGCCAGGTCGGCCCTGAGGGGTTCTATGTTGCATTTGTGCACACGTTGAGTGGCTTGCAGTTTGAGTTGTTGTGTCAACTGGATGACAGCTGTGCCAATTTCCTTCAGTGTTTTTGAAATGTCCTCCAAGAGCAAATTTCTGGCTTGCATTGCAGCTGCCTGATCAGCAGTTGACAACATGCACGAACGCACCCCCTCAAGGCTGGCTGCCATATTTTGCATCCCCACCCGCACCTCCTTGTCCAGCTCCCGCTGGACCCCAACGACAGTTCTTTCGAAGCTGGTGCCAGTGTCGTCAGAGTCCTCAGCTGTGTTGGAGCTGGCAGGTCTTACAATTGGGGTGGCGGGTGGTTCTACTGTGGGTGGTGGCTGCTTGTTCTGTGCTCCTCCTTGTGACTGAAGGTGGGGTTTGGAGGCTTTCAAGGACCATGTCAATGGTCTCTTGTGGGAGGTTGATGGTCTCGTCATCCATGTCATCAGGGAACTCATGGACAGGCAGATCAGCAGGAGATCCGTGTTCCTCTGCAATGAAACAGGGTACAATTAGTGTGTCTGTGTTGTGACAATTTTGCAGTAAGATACAAGCCTTTGGATGCCTTAACATTGTACTCTGTGTTTGTCTAGGTATCTGCTGTCCGTCATAGGGCATTGTTGTAGGCCTATGGCCCACCTGTGTGTCACATGTTTGATATGGATCTTTCAGACATGTCTGCCAGGTCGCCTCTAGCTGTTGCTTTGTAATTATTTAGGAATAGGCGTTTTTTTCTCCTACTCCTCACTCGGTGTTTCACTATTGTTATGGAGGGACATTTTGTAGGGTGGGCTCTCATTATCCAACATGTGATTCTTGGCTTTCTAGGCAGCAGGATAGCTAATGGTGTGGGGGACTAAGTTTGACCCACTTGTAAATAACTCTGTCACCCAGATATTCAATTTAGCTAAGACTAACTAGCAGTGCCTCTGGTCTCCCACATCAAACGAATGTTTACACATCCAAGCGCATGACATCTTTGGAACTTCTCAGGGAAGTGGTGGTCACTCAGGTCCTACACATTTCTATCTTTTCCGGTATGTTCCCATACACAAATGACAAAGACAGTATTAGTTTGATATGTAGTTTCATTGTACAACTGACTTGTAGGAATTTAGGTGTGAGCCCCAATTACACAAACAATACACACTGTTAGAATTGAAATAGTCCGCAGGAGAGTAATACATTAGTACACAGCTTTCATGGTGCCTAACAGTTTCTACTCTCCCTCTGCATGTTCTATGTATAGCACAGCATGTTAAGTTTGGAGGTTGCCTGTCAGAATCACAGGGGAGACATCATCCCTCATATCAGAGGAATGGGCTAGGATCTGGTTGTGCATCAGCAGCAAGGCAGGCAGCATCTAGTTATTATTTTCTGTTTGGAAACTCCCCCATGCGTGTCTTGGGACAAGGAAGTGAATGTAAAAGACATATGTCATGGTGATGACAAAGTTTCCCTACGCAGGAATGCCAAACCTTAACCCCTACCACATCTATCAGCAACGTACCAGACGGTATCCTTGACTGGGGCACAGAGTGAATATGTTCTGGCAAACTCCAGTGCAGAAGTAGGCAAAACAGTGTGATTTGACTAATTGACAACACCTTAGGACTGACTATTTGCTACATTAACTGATAGGAAGGGCAATGAGAATCATTTAGTGCAAATTGCTCTGAGGCACTTAGATGTGAGCAAATGAGTATAAGTACAATCAGGGTAAGATGCACAAAGGCCTCCAGCCTGAGGCTAATGCGCAAAGTATACATTTCACTTGCCACACTGCACTTTGACTGACTGTGGGTGTTGTGACTGCCCTGGCAGCACACTTGCCTCTCAGGCCCTGCCCCATACACTTTTTATTCACATTGCATGATCTGTACATGTCACGTGGCATTACCTATGCATGTCAATGTTAGGATGTGGTATGGATGTAAACATTCTTGATGTTTTGAGATGATGTTGGGTGATGTGTATTGAATTGGATTGGCCTGTTTATCGTATGAATGTCCTATTTGTTTGTCCGACTTTGCAGGTGTGTTTCAGTGACCAGTTGCCTGTGTCCCCTCCTCAATGTTGTTGTCTGAGCAGTATGACATTAGTGATGTAGCCTTGTTAGCCAGGCACGTGAGGGACCCTGACGTATGCAGCATGTGTGTATCGTTAGTGCTGTGTGGCTCCTATTGCTGTTTACTTAGGCTTATGTATGTGTCAGTTATGGACATTCGGCATTTGAGTGTACTGGTACCTTTGTCTTATTTCTAGGAGTAATTGCAGATGTCATCCTCACCCCCTAATTTAGGTATGTATGTTCCAGGGTGGGGTTCCTGCCATTTGGTGCTACAGCTGCACAAAGATGAGAGGTGTTATTGTCAACTGTGGTGGCAGTTAAGTTGCAGTTGTTGTATTTGCTACAGCATCACAGGTAGGGACCTAGTTGATGGGGAATAGATTTTGCAATACAAGTGCCTGGATGTGGATTTGAGGTAGTGTCCTTCCCACCTGTCACTGCTTTCCCTTGGCTCTCTTGTTGTAATTACAGGATGTCCCCGTGGGACTGTTGTTGTTGCTGTATTTTGTCGTGCCCCAGCTTCGGTCAGTACTGGGCATGCCCCCCTGCCGTTCCCCTTTCCCCATGCCACTTCATATATGTGCTGACTTACATGCATTGTGTAGTAGGTATCCCCCCCCTGCTTACAGTCCCCATTATTGTATTATGATTCCCCATGCGACTTACCCTGCATGTGCGTAGTGTCGTGGTAGTCTGCGCTGTCCAGTCCTTGAATCCCTGTGACGATCTCCTCCGGGATGACGGCTGCGACCATCTCCTCCATGTGGTCCAGGGCCTCCTGTTGTGCTGGACTCCCCCCTCCAGTCTGCATTGCTGCCTTCCTGTTCCTGGCCATTTTCTCTTTGGTCCTACGTTTGCAGTCATGCCAGCGTTTCTTACACTCGGTGACTGTCCGGCGTTCTTCAGCCACACTGTTAATCTTGTCCACAATTTGTTTCCAGATGGCCTCTCTCCTACTGAGTGGCAATTTAGAGGTGATGAAAAGTTGGTGCTGGTGTTCCGTCACCTCTTTCACCAGGATTTCCTGCTCCTCTGCACTGAAGCGACACTTTCTTTTTTTTTTTTAAATGTCCTGGTTCCTGTATGCTTCCTCCTGGCTGGTTCCTGGTCTGCTCTCATCCTCCTGGGGTCTGTTGGGGCATCTAGGATCCATTTTGGGTCTCCTCTCCTGAAAGGGCAGTTTTCGCGCAAAAATGTGACGCAATAGCGTGAAAAAAAACGGCGTTTTCACGATTGCGCTGTCGTAAATCGACCCACAGTGATGTGCGTCGCATTTACGTTGGTTTCCTTTACGACAGACGGACGCTGTCTGCGTCACGAAATAATGACTCCCACCTGTTGGTTGCGCCGCCGTACGTCAAAGTATAAATTTGACGCCCGCATGGCGCATCCAAACGGCGTTAGACGGCGCAAATTTTTTTGACGCAAAATTGCGTTAGCGCAGTTTTGCGTCAAAAAGTATAAATATGGCCCACAGTGTCTAAGCAAAACCTTAGACATTGTAAGTCAGGGTAGCCATAAGAGTATATGGTCTGGGAGTCTGTCATGCACGAACTCCATAGCACCATAATGGCTACACTGAAAACTGTGAAGTTTGGTATCAAACTTCTCAGCACAATAAATGCACACTGATGCCAGTGTACATTTTGTTGTGAAATACACCCCAGAGGGCATCTTAGAGATGCCCCCTGAAACCTTAACTGACTACCAGTGTGGGCTGACTAGTTTTAACAGCCTGCCACACACCAGACATGTTGCTGACCACATGGGGAGAGTGCTTACGTCACTCTGTGGCTAGTAACAAAGCCTGTACTGGGTGGAGGTGCTTCTCACCTCCCCCTGCAGGAACTGTAACACCTGGCGGTGAGCCTCAAAGGCTCAACCCCTTTGTTACAGCACCCCAGGGCACTCCAGCTAGTGGAGTTGCCCGCCCCCTCCGGCCAAGGCCCCACTTTTGGCAGCAAGGCCGGAGGAGATAATGAGAAAAACAAGGAGGAGCCACTGGCCAGTCAGGACAGCCCCTAAGGTGTCCTGAGCTGAGGTGACTCTGACTTTTAGAAATCCTCCATCTTGCAGATGGAGGATTCCCCCAATAGGATTAGGGATGTGCCCCCCTCCCCTCAGGGAGGAGGCACAAAGAGGGTGTAGCCACCCTCAGGGCTAGTAGCCATTGGCTACTAACCCCCCAGACCTAAACACACCCCTAAATTGAGTATCCCAGAACACAGCAATATAGATTCCTGCAACCTAAGAAGAAGAAGGACTGCTGAGCTGAAAACCTGCAGAGAAGACGGAGACACCAACTGCTTTGGCCCCAGCTCTACCTGCCTGTCTCCCCACTTCTAAAGACACTGCTCCAGCGACGCTTCCAAGGGGTCCAGCGACCTCTGAAGCCTCAGAGGACTACCCTGCATCTAGAAGGACCAAGAACTCCCAAGGACAGCGGCTCTGCTCCACAAAGACTGCAACTTTGCAACAAAGAAGCAACTTTGAAATAACACATGTTTCCCGCCGGAAGTGTGAGACTTTGCACTCTGCACCCGACGCCCCCGGCTCGACTTGTGGAGAACAAACACTACAGGGAGGACTCCCCGGCGACTGCAAGACCGTGAGTAGCCAGAGTTGACCCCCCTGAGCCCCCACAGCGACGCCTGCAGAGGGAATCCCGAGGCTCCCCCTGACCGCGACTGCCTGCTTCAAAGACCCGACGCCTGGTAAAGACACTGCACCCACAGCCCCCAGGACCTGAAGGATCCGACCTCCAGTGCAGGAGCAACCCCCAGGTGGCCCTCTCCCTTGCCCAGGTGGTGGCTACCCCGTGGAGCCCCCCCCTTGCCTGCCTGCATCGCTGAAGAGACCCCTTGGTCTCCCATTGAAACCGATTGCGAACCCGACGCCTGTTTGCACACTGCACCCGGGACTCTGAGGGTGTACTTTTTGTGCTGATTTGTGTCCCCCCCGGTGCCCTACAAAACCCCCCTGGTCTGCCCTCCGAAGAGGCGGGTAGTTACCTGCTGTCAGACTGGAACCGGGGCACCCCCTTCTCCATTGAAGCCTATGCGTTTTGGGCACCACTTTGACCTCTGCACCTGACCGGCCCTGACCTGCTGGTGTGGTAACTTTGGGGTTGCCCTGAACCCCCAACGGTGGGCTACCTTGGACCCAACTTTGAACCACATAGGTGGTTTACGTACCTGCAAATCTAACAAACACTTACCTCCCCCAGGAACTGTTGAAAATTGCACTGTCTAGTTTTAAAATAGCTTATTGCCATTTGTGTGAAAACTGTATATGCTATTTTGCTAATTCAAAGTTCCTAAGTGAAATACCTTTCATTTAAAGTATTGTTTGTAAATCTTGAACCTGTGGTTCTTAAAATAAACTAAGAAAATATATTTTTCTATATAAAAACCTATTGGCCTGGAATTGTCTTTGAGTGTGTGTTCCTCATTTATTGCGTGTGCACAACAAATGCTTAACACTACCCTCTGATAAGCCTACTGCTCGACCACATTATCACAAAATAGAGCATTAGAATAATCTCTTTTTGCCACTATCTTACCTCTAAGGGGAACCCTTGGACTCTGTGCATGCTATTTCTTACTTTGAAATAGTACATACAGAGCCAACTTCCTACAGGTGTGTAATGTCTATGCAACAGGCCACTACTCCCAAATGTTCCAGGACAGAGGTGAGTAGCTGATGGATCACTGTGTTCTGTCATGTGTCTGGGTAAATGTGCCTAAAGGCATCTGCCACCAAGAATCTAGTTGTCTTCAGCGTATGATGGGTGCTGATGCCTCTCTGCAGTCTGTAATATGAAGATGTCCAACATATATGTGACAGGCTTTACATTGGTCTTTGGATGCAGCTATATTTCACTACTTTCCCTTGGTAAGTGGAGAATATCTATTAACATGATTTCTGCGCCATAACTGTTGCCAACATTCCTTGTGCCAGCATGTCAGCATGTGTCCCTTTCTCTTTGGTAAACATTCATGAGCTGCAGTTTAATGCATGGTCTACCTATGTTGATGGGATGATCTCTATATTCCCTCATATATATGTGCATGGCACACTGTTTGTGGAATAGGACATTTACAATGGGGATACACTTCATGTTGTGCCATATACAGGAGTGTGTCACCATTGTTTAT